>NC_079168.1:58451022-58461022 GCF_947568905.1 Ostrea edulis | reverse complement strand
AAAGCATTCAGACAAAGTTAATGGTAAGTTATATACACTTAAAGCAGACATGAGAACAGCGAGAACTGTAATTATTATCTATCTAAGCTGTAGGCTAAATTGAGATTTTCTGATATATACAAATAGCATACAATATGCCAATAAGACAGTCACCATGGTCATCATTGGCTTATTTCTGAAAAGAAGTGAGTCAAATTTGAAACCATTTTCATTCATACCTCTACAGTTGTAGGTTTTGTATGCATATTTAATATAGATTTTTGTTTTATTTCATTCATTGAATATCATAGTATTGACATCTTTTAACAGAAAAATTTAGCATCTGTAATGCCCAGGTGAACAATTCACAGGATCTGAAAATCTTGGATGGTTCCCTGTGTTAAGTAATAAGTACTGGCGTTGAAATAGAATTTCCTTTGCAATGAGTTTTTTAGCAGTGACAAATTGGGCAGTACATTATTCTATAATCCAAGTTTGGGATGAGTTACCTCCCATGTTATAATTTTAGATTGGAGCAGATGGCATGAACTCTGCAGTCAGAAAAGCTGGAAAATTCCATGTATTCCAAAAGGACTACAAACAGCAGGCTGTGGTAGCTACCCTAGAGGTCTCGGGGGTAAGAGATGGCTGAGGCAAATTCTAATAGATCCTGTATACCTGGAACTTGGATCAATATATTTTGTACAAACATACTATTTTAATCAAGTGGTTTTTGATTTTTTTTATAGACCTCAGACAACAGTGTTGCTTGGCAGAGGTTTCTTCCAACAGGTCCAATAGCAATGCTACCAGTAAGTTTTCTGGAAATTTAGATAGAAGATTCTCTCATTGTTATCATATAGAACTAAAAGTCACCAGTTTTAAAACTTTGCACGACATGTAAATACTCAGCATCATATGAAAATGTTCTATTTTCAGTTATCCAATCAGTACAGCTGTCTTATTTGGACAACAACTCCAGGAAAAGCCAAGTATCTAAAAGACTTGGCAGATGACAGTTTTGTTGATGAAGTCAATGATGCATTTGTATGTGTTTCCGTCAATAATTTTCACCGAGAAAAATTCAAATACATGTATGTGAAATCATTATACATGTACCAGTTATTACATTTAATTAGGAAAAATGTTCTTTTTCAGTGGCATGAACGAGATAAGAACTCCACTGTGATGTCACTATCACACAAATACCAAGAAATTTTAAACTTTGTTTTTACTGGTAAGCTTTGTAACTCACAATTTTATGGTACTTTTTATTACATAAAAACGATTTTGTTTTCTTCTTATCTGAACTAGACCACATTTAAGTGTTTTTTGGGTTGTTTTATACCTGTTTTTATCTGTAGATAACCAGGAGGTACGGCAGCTACCTCCCACAGTAATAGGCGTGAATCCTGGAAGTCGTGCATCCTTTCCTCTGTCACTAGTCCATGCCTCAAACTACATAAAACCACGTGTTGCTCTCATTGGGTTAGTCTTTATAAATGTCAGATTCTGAACAGCAACTGTGAATGTTTCAACTTTTTTTTTAAATACCAAAATATTTCATATGACTGGATAAACTACTGCAATTTCACTGGCTGTAAGCAGGGAAATTTATTTGGATAAATCACTTTAAAAATCAGTAATTGCATATGCAAGCAGTCCAAAGCTTAGATTGTTATACATATATCCCCGTCACATGCTAGCATGCAATCGTCACAGCTGCTTCCTTGATTTTCATTAACCGCATTATACCCCCCGCAACAAGTTGTGGGGGGGTATACTGGAATCAGGTTGTCCGTCTGTCTGTCCGTCCGTCCGTAGACGCAATGGTTTCCGGGCTCTAAAGCATTATCCTTTCCACCTACCGTCACCATATCATATATATGGACTACCCATGGGATGAAGATGTTCCCTATCGATTTTGGGGTCAAAGGTCAAGCGCACTGGACATCGAAGTAGCAATATGGTTTCTGGGCTCTAAAGCATTATCCTTTCCACCTACAGTCACCATATCATACATATGGACTACCCATGGGATGAAGATGTTCCCTATCGATTTTGGGGTCAAAAGGTCAAAGGTCAAGCGCACTGGACATTGAAGTAGCAATATGGTTTCCGGGCTCTAAAGCGTTATCCTTTCCACCTACCGTCACCATATCATATATATGGACTACCCATGGGATGAAGATGTTCCCTATCGATTTTGGGGTCAAAAGGTCAAAGGTCATGTGCACTGGACATCGAAGTAGCAATATGGTTCGGTTTGTCATGCCATTTGTTTTTTACACTCAGAAAAGAGGTAGTTTATACCTATTACCAACGAGATTGGCGTAAGCGGGGGGTATTCTTAGTGAGCATTGCTCACAGTACCTCTTGTTCATACATGTAGCAATGTCAACACAATTACAAAATGGATTTCACATAGAACGTCGCACAGATGCGAAGATTTAGATTAAGAATATAAGTAGTATTGCCATGTGATAAACAATTTCTGATTTTTGTTTTGGTCAATATCATGTTTTTTTAAAAAATTGATAATTACATATGTTAATCTAAAAAAAAAAAACACCTTAGTAATTGTATGGTTATGTAATCACATGTCTGAGGTTTTGAAATTACTAGTTACCATAACAGACCTTTTGTGGTTACCTGACCACCTTAACACCAAGTAGGCAAGATCAACAAACCAATTCAATGCAACTCATTTAGAACTATTCTGGTTAATTCTCACTTCGGGTCCAGAAGCCATACATACATAATTATAAACCATGCTCATTTTCTTTTACCTCATATTCTGTGTACCAAGAAATTAACCCACAGCAAATTTTCAATATATTTGTGGAAATAAAAGTTTCAGAAATTCAGTAAACAGTAAATGATTTTGTAAAATTTAATGAATATGAATTGAAAAAAATTACCAGTGTATGTACATAGATGAAATACCTCCTACAGCCTGCATTTTTTCCATTCAAATATATATATTGTTTTTGTACTTTTTGTTTGTCTGTCTGTCTGTCACAAAATCTTGTGAATGCTTATCAGATAGACTTGAAACTTTGTACATTGCTTCATTGCCATTTGTAGATGTGCATATTCTCGGGACCATCGTGAGGATCCGATTATTTACTGGTACCTAAAAATTATAGTGGATCTAAGAGGGGTGGAGGATGTAAAATAACTTGTGAACACTTCTCCTATATGGTTTATTGGATAGACTTAAAACTTAGTACAATACTTCATTGCCATTTGCAGATGTGCATATTGTTGGGACAGGTGTATCCAATATGCCAGTTTCAAGATAAGAGCTCTTCTGTGTAAGAGGTGCAATTAGTGGAACTTTTAATGCCAAAGTGGGACAGAGTAGTCCTACAGTCTGTGGGGAAGACAATGAAATGTATTAAATGTGGCTTCTCTTTAAATATGTAAATGTAGGAAATTCAAAATACTATCGAAAGGAATATTTTACTCAAGTGGAAACATAAAAACAATGTCATATTTACAAGTAATTTCCTGGATATGATGTGTATGAGCAACAAAATAATGTGATATAATAAGAATTCTATGTATTTAATTACTCCTTGAATACTTATCATTTACTTAGTTTATGTATCAGTCGAATTTGGGTGATAAAACTGCATATAGAAATTTACTGAGAAAATTCTCTTTAGCAAGGCTGAAAATTTGTCCCACTCCCGCATGTAAACAAACTGTTTTGCACCTTATTATGTATTGAGAGTTCTCCAAAGGGAAATAACTTGGAACGTATCTCAAAACCGGTGTAGTTATCCTTAAAGTTACAGTGGATCTAAGAGGGGTGGAGGACGTAAAATAGCTCGTGAACACTTTTCCTCCTAAATGGCTTATCGGGTAACCTTAAAATTTTGTACAATACTTCTTTATCATTTGAGGACGTAATAATGCTATGAAATAAGCAATAACTTTGATTTAGTTGATAGAGTATACTTGGCGTATATCCAACTTACTTAAGATCAAGCTTAATTCAAGACACATTTAAAACAGATAAATTTTTGGGGCCATTTTATGTACACAATCATACCTTGTTCTTTATGACTGTATATTTACATTTTCAATGTTTCTGTCATTGATATCTCTACAAATTGTAATGACAGCCATTTCCTCATTAATGTGATGCAGTTGTGAGCAATGCACATATGAATCTTGGTAAATGTAGTACATCTATTTCGCTGGGAATTCTGACAAAAATGAAAGTAGAACATAATGCAAAAAATCAATTTCATTTTTGAAAAAACCCCACGAGGGTATGAACAGCAACACTTCATGCTGACATACTTTTCATGAAGCGCCAACGCCATGCAGACATGAAACATCACACTGGATACCCTCATGTTTTGTCAAAAATGAAATTTTTTTCTTATTTGTATTTTAATACAACAATCAACAAATTTATCACCTATATCATGTTCATATATAATTAAAATAGAGTTGTAAACTTCCTAATGATATCAAATATCCATGTGTTTATTTCACTCTTAATTGAGAAGATGAATAACAGAATTTTCTTTTATAAAATAGAGCTTCAGATCCACATCTATATTTTCTAATCAAAAACGACTCCAATAACAGTAAAATAGCACATGGAAATTATAGATACAGGTTTTGTATGTAAAGTTTATTCTTTTCTCCAAATTCATACAACTGCGCTGAATGAGAAAATCATCATTTAAAACTGATTTTTAACCTGCTACATAGTATTGAAAAATTCTGATTATTATGTAAATTTTATTATAGAGATGCTGCACATAGACTTCATCCTTTGGCCGGGCAGGGAGTGAACCTGGGTTTTGGTGATGTCAGCTGTTTGTGTAGGACTGTGACGGAAGCTGTCCTGTCTGGGTCTGATGTGGGTAGCCTGTACTACCTAACACAGTACGAGACGGAGAGACAGAGGGCAGTGATCCCCGTTGTGTTGACAATACATGGTTTACACCACTTGTATTCAACAGACTTCTCTCCAATGGTGCTCCTGCGTAGTTTAGGGCTACAGTCTACCAACTCCTTTCAGTTTGTTAAGGTATGCAAGCCAGTAATTTATAACCCGAGCTCCATTGCCTTATTCCGATTTACAGTACACTGATGCAAGTACATTATACAAAGGCTATAAATTCAGAAACATCTGGCAGTCAATACTTCAGACACAATATACCAAATTCTTCTCCGGTCAGTATGATATACTTTAGATACAATGTACGAAATTAACTTCTTCACCGGTCAGTATGATTTACTTTAGATACAATGTACGAAAATAATTTCTTCACCGGTCAGTATGATTTACTTTAGATACGATGTACTAAATAATTTCTTCACCGGTCAGTATGATTTACTTTAGATACGATGTACTAAATAATTTCTTCCCCGGTCAATATGATATACTTTACATACATTGTACTAAATTTCTTCTCCAGTCAATATGATATACTTTACATACATTGTACTAAATTAACCTCTTCACCGGTCAACATGATATACTTTAGATACAATGTACGAAATTAACTTCTTCTCCAGTCAGTATAATGTACTTTAGATACAATGTACTAATTAACATCAGTCAATATTACTGCATGAACATGTACTTCAAGTGTTTATCATTAATTGAAATTTAGAGCTGCTTCTATTTTCTCTTTTCAGAACAAAATAATTCAACAAGCATCTTCTTAAAAAGACAGATGAGGGACTTGAAAGACTTTTAATAAATAAAACAAACTTTGATGGAACACTTCTCATGCATATTAATTAATACTGTGTTAATAAAATGGATAAGCTTTATCTAAATTGTTTTCAATAGTTACGAGTAAGTTTGACATAATAATGAAGAAATGTCTTAGATATCATAGTTAGCTGAACTCTAGACTATTGTCTTAGATATCATAGTCAGCTGAACTCTAGACTATTGTAGACATGTAACAGACTAGATAGGAGAATGAAACCACATTACAACAGACAAAATTCAGAAAATAAAACCACAGTGACATAATTATGACAGACCAAGCACTTAGTCTAAGCGATCGTATCACATTGCTAATGAATATCAACTATGGCACAAAGGAGA
The DNA here is from genome assembly GCF_947568905.1 of Ostrea edulis. Taxonomy (NCBI): domain Eukaryota; kingdom Metazoa; phylum Mollusca; class Bivalvia; order Ostreida; family Ostreidae; genus Ostrea; species Ostrea edulis. The sequence goes on along the minus strand of NC_079168.1, from coordinate 58,454,952 downwards.
CAATTTTCTGCAGTGCACTCTTTTCTTTGGCTTTCATAACGTGGTGCATTGTACAACTATCTGCTGCAGGAATGTTTCTCTGTCTGAAATGAAAAAAGTTTTGGGTTTTAAATAAATTTTGACTCGCTGCATTCTGACAAACTGCACTATTTACAGTAGGAGAAAAACTAGCTCTCTGTGGAAAATTAAAATTACATCGGAGAGCTACATATCCACCCATTATAAAAACCTTTGAGCTACAGCTCAACCTGCTCTGTGCATAATTCAGGAATTACACTAATGTGTTTCTACATCACTGCTTCAAGATTTTAATACATGTATAAACTGTTTTACATGACAATTTTAAAAGCTACCTGTAGCCCTATTGACTTGGAAAAAAATCAACATTTTTGGATATGAGGAATTTTTTCAATGTTTGAAAATTTACATGCACACCAGGCCTGGATTTCTCTAAAAAAAAATAAAAAAATCTTCAGTTAAAACTTGGATCAAGTCCCAATTTTTTCTTCAAATTTTGACAGCTCAAATAAAAGAAAACTTAACTTTAAGTTTGAGATTTTTTTCAAGAAATCCAAGCCAGGTGACATTATACAAAGTAAGTTAAAACAAGAGGCCTAAGGGCCACATTGTTCACCTGAGTCACCTTGGCCCATATCTGAAGACTTTCCATATATACAGCTTACTCCACTTATATTGAAGTCGCTTATTTTGAAATATCGCTTATTTTGAAGTAAAACAAAATCCCAGTCTCAGTCTCTTATTTTCTTTGCATTAAAATATCGGTTAAATTGAAATCGCTTATATTGAAATATCGCTTATTTTGAAATCAATTATCGGTCCGCTGAGTAGATAATGTATTGTTTTTATAACGGCTATATTAAAGACGTCTGCAATTGTAGTCGTCCAAGTTGGTGGCTTCATTATTACACAGGTACTGTAGGTGTCAGTTGATTGGCTTCCCATGGATTACTTTTAATTGCGTGTTTTTATAGAAATATAATAACAGTGGGGTATAATCACTCTTTAACAGCTTGATGACAGGATCGTTTGTCGAATTTAACCTCCCACAAAAAAGGAAAACTTTATCATTGGACACCAAATACAAATTAATAACTGCAAGAGATATAAGAATTTGAAGTCAAAATCTGAGATGACAATTTTGCTTAAGTAATTTCAAACACCTTACCGCTATCACAGTGCATTAAAAATAGTTTTTGCAAGACTGGTTTCACATTAAAATCTCCAAATATTTGGTCTATAACATCTGACGCGGACAACGACAATGTCTTTAAAGACATCATGATGCCACTTGCTTATTGTTAGAGAACTTTATTTAAAAAAAAACCCAACTGGTTCTGATATTCTGATGGTACTAGCCTAGACATACATGTGTGTCAAATGTTTTCACGGCGATCGTTTAAAAGGAAGAACTTGCTTCCGATATTATATACATGTACATACTGCAAGGGAACTATCGGCGACGATAGCAAAAACGAAATTCCGGATGAAAATGTGACGTACAATCAACCTCAATGTTTAATTGTATGTGTAAATTTAATAATAATAAAAAAAAATAGATTATGTACAGACGATGACGAATTTTTTGTAGACATCGGAAATTGAAATATTCATTCTTGGTCAGCTCAATAAGAAACAAAAGTTAACAAAACTCACATATTTTTTTAAAAATAAAATTCTTCAGTGGACTAAATTCAATCAATTGTCTATATGTTGTAAATTGTATAATGTAATAAATTCATATTTCTGCTTTCGTAATTGAGATGCCAAAGTGAAGCCTCCGATATGGTCGACATTTCCAATTTCACTTATTTTGAATTTCGGTTATATTGAAAGAAAAAGATTGGTTCTGTGAATTTCAATGTATCCGGAGTAAGCTGTATTTGCATGTACAACCTTAGTCCCTATTATGGCCCCAACCTACCCCTGGAGGCCACGATTTTTGCAAACTTGAATCTACACTATTTCAGAAAGCTTTCATGTAAATATAAGCTTTCTGGCTAAGTGGTTCTTGAGAAGATTTTCCCTATTTATTTGTATCTAAAACTTTGATCCCCCCTTGTGGTCCCATCCTACCCCCGAGGGCCATGATTTGAACATACTTGAATCTGCACTATGTCAGAAAACTTTCATGTAGAAATCAGCTTTTCTGGGAGATGTGGTTCTTGAGAAGATTTTTAAAGATTTTCCCTATATATTTGTATGTAAAACTTTGATCCCCTATTGTGGCCACATCCAACGCCAGGGGGCCATGATTTTAATAAACTTGAATCTGCACTATGCCAGGAAGCTTTCATGTAAATTTCAGCTCTTCTGACACAGTGGTTCTTGAGAAGAAGATTTTTAAATAACCCCACCCTATTTTTGTGATTATCTCCCCTTTGAAAGGGACATGGCCCTTCATTTGAACAAACTTGAAAGCCCTTCACCCAAGGATGCTTTGGGCCAAGTTTGGTTGAAATTGGCCCAGTGGTTCTGGAGAAGAAGTTGAAAATGTAAAAAGTTCACAGACGGACGGACGGACAACATGCGATCAGAAAAGCTCACTTGAGCTTAAAGCTCAGGTGAGCTAAACATGCTTGATTATATGACGAAAACATGCTACTGTCCAATATTTTCCTTATGAAGATGCAGGTCAGCTATTATTGCTTATACATTTGATTTGATCAGGGAGGGAGTTCTAATCTTTGATTTCGCTATATTCAAACTGAAAACTCGCAGCTTTAATAAAGATTACATTTTATAAAAAGTTATTCTATGTGTAATAAAAGAGGAAAACAAACCCAGGACGATGACTAGCAGACATGTGTGGTCAGTCTTCACAGAGGTGCGATGAACTGGTTGGCATTCAACATTTCCATATATCTGAAAGAACCACACTAAAGATGACAAAGATTGGATGCATAATATACGTATAGGACAGCAAAAATGACATCAGTACCACATGGTACAGCACAGTTGTTGAAAACTGCTGGTCATGCCAACAAGATGGACTTTAATCATAGGAGACGATTTAAAAAAAAAATTGATTTGCATGATTTAAAAAAAAAAATTGTTTTGCACGAAAATGTGTTCTTTAATTACTTGACAGGCGCTACAGATCGTTAAATTTTGCTGTGGTGGGAAGTATCAAAATAGTAAGATGACTTATCTCCCTTGCTTGATGACATCAAAAGAGACCAGCCTGACGCAAATGTGTATTTGTTTATACTAACAACTTCGGGTTTTAATAGCCATCAAAATGTTCAATGTGTTTACATTCAACTGTAATGTAGAAAGTCGGGTATTTCTATATACTTTTGTCTAAATGATCCAACGTTCAGAAAGACTTGGGTGTGAAATCTACACTGAGAACACAGAACTCGAGGTTGTTTGACAATCATTTTACGCGATTACAGGGGTTGATGAGGATCAGTTTCGTTATCATATACACTCTACTTTGGCAAAAACTAACGGGTTTATGAAATTAAATCTTCGACCAGATGCAGTTCTAACTATTTTCGACTACAGACCAACTGCAAGCACGGCGAAGACGAGAAAATCCTGCAAAACGTCTGTATAATGACGGTAGTACAGATATTCATAATTTAGTATAAACATGATCTGATTTGTTTAGAAATGAAATTTGACTATAAAATAGTCATATGAAGCTCTTCTGATCAGAATCTTTTTCTCTGAATATATAAGTAAATAAATTGAAGATGAATAGGTCTAACTTTATATGTTGAAAGTTGCATTATCAGACCCCCCTACAAAAACAATCGGGACATTCGGATTTTTTCGACAGTTCCTTCAATAACTGGTCCAGACAAAGAATTCGTTCTTCCTCTGGCTTCCAGTTCCAACCATTATACACAAGAAAGAGCCCTTATAGCGGCTAATGTGATGGTAAATTATTCTTCATATAGGCCC
>NC_079168.1:58426022-58446022 GCF_947568905.1 Ostrea edulis | reverse complement strand
AGAAATAAAGTTCTTGTTTTCGTGGATAATGCAGGGTAACCTAGGTCTTGCAATATTGTTGAAATATAAAAGCTTCAGCTATTACCTTGACTTTTGTATTTCAAAACAACATTTCTCAACCTCTGCAGTTATCATGCAACATCCACAAAAACATGTACTTTACTTCATACATAAATTAAAGATGACCACTGATTCTGAGATGTTAAAGATGACCAGTGATTTTGAGATGAACAGGATTATTTTTAGTAGCCAATACTTGCCCATCTTTATATCAGAAATAAGGGATCTGGTTTCAAGTCTTTTACACACTATTTCCATTGAAGAGACTATGACTTGAAATAATATATGGATTTTCCCCTGAATGTACAATTTAACATTTATCTAAAATCAATTTCAAGAAAACAGGAATTTTTAATCAAGTATGAAATACTGTATAAATCTAAGAGGTCAGTTTCTCCACCACCAGCAGCATTACACTTTACATATACCTTTATCTTTTGTAGAAATTAGTGGAAATAATTGTGGTTGATTTGTTTTAGACCTTCAATTCTTATTTGATAAATGAGTTCATTACCCATCAGCAAGCTCCCATGGCTCTGAAGGTTTCCTAAACTGGTGGTCCATACATCCTCCACCTCTGGAGCCCCTCAGCATCTTTGGAGCAAGAGACCCACAGGAGTACATCTGTAAATCAGATAGAAGCTATACTTTAAGCATCACCGCCATTTGAATTTTATTATTTTATCTGAAAATCCAATCATAAAAATACAATGTACATGTATCTTGCAATTTTACCTGTGTATAAATCTTTATAATACAGAGTATTTGTATATCAGTTGTGTAATTCCTATAAAAATACATGTACCTGTATCTACATTTTACCTGTTTGTCTGTGTGTAGGTCCATGTCATTGTCCCGTAACTTTTTGACCACACTGTATGTAGCCGGTCCTTTATCTAGGTCACTATACTTTTCTGTGGTCTCAGGCTGGTTCTTTATCCCTTCTATCCCTTCTTTTACTTTTTTCAAAATCTCTTCGTGGCTTTCCTGACCTAATAACATTTAATCTAAAACTTACTTACTGTACAATGTACATGTAGGTTGGGTGTCTAATGTTCAATGTCAAAACCAAATGGAAAAATATGTTTATAACAGGTAAATGTATGAATTCACTCCTTTTACCAATCTTGCCTCTTTTAAATGAACAATTGATTGATTTATCAACCCAATGAAATTCAATAGTCATTTTCATACTTTCCATAATGTGCAATATAATTAAGAAATTTGGAGTCATTTGTGACGAGGGAAAAAAAATCCTAGAACTTGTTACCCCATTTCCCACCTTAAAAAAACCTTTGATAATTTTTTTTTTACCATAGACTTGTGCAACATTGGCAATTGCCAGTGCTGCTCCTTGTCGAACTGAAGGGATATTATCCTGTAGGTTACTATAGAACAAAGGGTACAATGCAGGCATGGAGCTCCTGTTGAAAGAAAGAGTTTGAGCTTTAGAAAACAAATCGTGGACGTACACATTTTTCATTCAAACTCTTGATCTGATATCCATGAGTACAATGTATTCAGATATTAAATCATAATATTTAACGAGTTTGTAGATGAAATCTGTATACAGTTACCTTGATTCTTCTGGGAAACACAAAACAAAGTTTCCACATGCCACACAAGCAGCTGAAAAAGATGAACATTGAAAACTTCAGTATAATACAAGAATTTTTACAGAATATACAATGGATTCCTGAATCAAGCTTTAATGTATAACCTGGTACACAATATAAATGAACATACTGTAGACTCCTAAATATACGCAAGGAATTTATTATCACTCACGAAATAGAATTACTCGCTTTCAATTTTCTAATGCTTAAATACATGTAAGAACTCTTGATTAACAGATGATGTGTGAATTCATGTTCACGCCATTTGACATATGCAAGTCATTTCGCCATATTAAGTACTTACGTAAAATAAGAAATCTACAGTATTCAGATAAAATATCATAATTTGACAGGATTGCAAATTGATATTAAAGTGCTTATTACCAATATGCAAAGCACGTGTATATAAAGTAAAAAGTTCAACTTACCATCCCGAACAGGCCAACTGTCATCATTAAAACATATCAGAAGTGCCTCCAGAAGTTGTGGCACGAATGGTCTTACAAACTTCCTGTCTATCTGCAATGATTCATAATATATAAATACTGTATATTTATATTCTTCTATATTAAACACCCCAAAACAAATAAACAAACACATAAATAAAAATAAAATCTACTAGTCAGAAAGGGACCTGCAATGAATATTTACGTGTGTCATAGAAAGTGCTATTATCTTATCAATATTAATTTTTTTTAATTAAAGTCTCACAACTCCGTAATGACAAAGCCAATACATCTGAAAATTGAAAAGGGCTTTCCTCTGCCTAATCCAACTGTTCTGTATAAAATTTAGGGAAATCTTCACAAGAAAATTCAGTTATCCTGTGCCATACAAAGTGTTGATGGACAGACGAAGGATGGATGAACAGTCAGTGAATACTACCAACATCCTCCATATGGGGGTCCTAATTATGATAAAATATTAATAGTGGAGCTATTCTAAAGTACAATACTGATTAGCTACCACAGAAATCAAGGCTTAAACAAGAGGACTGAGTTAATGTTCAAAAGAATTTAAATTCATTTTATGCTACTTCCCCTGTATAGAGTTACATTTATCTCACATATTCACTTAAATTCATCCTTACACCCCATTCCATTTCACCTGTCTAGATCTACATAAGTCATTACATCAATCCTATGGACACTGTAAATAGTTATGCTGTGAGAGCAAGTGCTGATATGCAATGAAGTAACCACTCCATCATATTAGTTACATACTATTTTTAAACACTCTCCAATAGCATCTTTTAATATGTGTTAATTTCAAAGGAATCACCAGCACTGGGAAAAAATTAGTGCTTTACTGTTTAACACCCCTGTAATATTTCTCATTGTAATTTTCACCTTTCATGCTGTGTGACTGTTTAAGAATTCTGCCATTTCACTGTTTTTCACAGTGTCTCCCATACCTTTGATCCTAGTTCTGCTATGCATGCACAAGCTGCCTCCCTCACAGCATGGTTATCTGCCCCTGTTGCTTCAATGTAATATGACACCTATCAACAAAAAATAATATTCAGTCTTTATAACTTAATTCTTCTACATGTATGTGGAATTTCCAGATGGTGTAGAATTACGATATATAATCAAAGACGTTCTATCAAATATAAGAATTCAGTTCATTATGCATGTAGAAGTCACAAAACTTATCACTTCTTAGATGTGTAAGTCTGATGACTCACCAAATGTTCTTCTACAAATCAGAGAACACATGATGTACGCATTCCACTCACAAATCAGACAACACATGATGTACACATTCCAGTCACAAGTCAGACAACACATGATGTACACATTCCAGTCACAAATCAGACAACACATGATGTATGTATTCCAGTCACAAGTCAGACAACACATGATGTACGTATTCCACTCACAAATCAGACAACACATGATGTACACATTCCAGTCACAAATCAGACAACACATGATGTACACATTCCAGTCACAAATCAGACAACACACGATGTACACATTCCAGTCACAAGTCAGACAACACATGATGTACGTATTCCAGTCACAAGTCAGACAACACATGATGTACACATTCCAGTCACAAATCAGACAACACATGATGTACATATTCCAGTCACAAATCAGACAACACATGATGTACGTATTCCAGTCACAAGTCAGACAACACATGATGTACACATTCCAGTCACAAGTCAGACAACACATGACGTACACATTCCAGTCACAAATCAGACAACACATGATGTACGTATTCCAGTCACAAGTCAGACAACACATGATGTACGTATTCCAGTCACAAATCAGACAACACATGATGTATGTATTCCAGTCACAAATCAGACAACACATGATGTACACATTCCACTCACAAGTAAGACAACTCATCAAAGGTTACAAATCACCTGTTCGTTATACAAGTCAGACAACTCATCACATGTTACAAATCACCTGTTCTTTTTACAAGTCAGAGAACTCATCACATGTTGCAAAACATCTGTTCGTTTTACTATTCAGAAAACTTATCACATGTTACAAAGCACCTGTTCTTTTTACAAGTCAGATAACTCATCACATTATAAATCACCTGTTCTTTTTACCAGTCAGACAACTTATCACATGTTATAAATCACCTGTTCTTTTTACCAGTCAGAAAACTCATCACATGTTACAAAGCACCTGTTCTTTTTACCAGTCAGACAACTCATCACGTTATAAATCACCTGTTCTTTTTACCAGTCAGACAACTTATCACATGTTATAAATCACCTGTTCTTTTTACCAGTCAGAAAACTCATCACATGTTACAAAGCACCTGTTCTTTTTACCAGTCAGACAACTCATCACGTTATAAATCACCTGTTCTTTTTACCAGTCAGAAAACTCATCACATGTTACAAAGCACCTGTTCTTTTTATAAGTCAGACAACTCATCACATGTTATAAAGCACCTGTTCTTTACCAGTCAGACAACTCATCACATGTTATAAAGCACCTGTTCTTTACCAGTCAGACAACTCATCACATGTTATAAAGCACCTGTTCTTTACCAGTCAGACAACTCATCACATGTTATAAAGCACCTGTTCTTTACCAGTCAGACAACTCATCACATGTTATAAAGCACCTGTTCTTTACCAGTCAGACAACTCATCACATGTTATAAAGCACCTGTTCTTTACCAGTCAGACAACTCATCACATGTTATAAAGCACCTGTTCTTTACCAGTCAGAAAACTCATCACATGTTATAAAGCACCTGTTCTTTTTACAAGTCAGACAACTCATCATTTGTGGGAGTCTAATGATACACCAACATTCCATTCAAAACTTACAACAATTCATTAAGATTTACATCAAAGTCTGACAAATGACAATATGATCATATATACATGAATATCTATAGTCCATGTACAAATCAGAAAACTCGTAAGATGTTTTATGACTAGCTAGATAACTGACCACATAATCAATATACTTTTCCACCAGGTGTTTGCCATCGCCATCTGTCACCATACGCCAGGTGTCCTGAGAGTATATCCTAACCCCTTCTGCTACATAATACCTAAAAATAGTAAGCTTCCTCTCAGCATAATGCCTGTACACTGTACTCTACTGTTATAATTTCAAATTAGAATGACCCAGGATAATTTACATGTGCATATCAGAAGTGGATATTTGGAACTGTTCTAAAGAGTCTGTGATTACGGCTACATTAGTTAAACTTACACCAGTCTGCTTAATATACAGAGTACGGTACTTTTAAACAAGGTGTCCATGTTAGTTTATTGACTGAGGATCAATAATTCTTCTCATCATTCAAAGTGTGTTTGTACATTGTACATCTAATTTTGAATGAAATTTGTTATAAAAATCCACAATATATAGGCTTGTTAAGAAATAATACAATGAGGAAACAAATGTGTTTGTGAAACATTGATACCCTGGATAACAACAAAGTGAAACTTATTTTAGTGAATAATTTTCAAAGTAGATTAGAGAGCAAATTCAAGATCACATGGTCAGCAAATTTGGTACCAATGGACAGGTCTTCTCATAAGAAATGCAAATGCCAAGTACAAAAGAAGTGTCATACGGTTTAAAAGACATGGCTTATATTAAAAGTTTCTAAAAGTAGGTCAAAGGTCAATGTAAAGGTCACCAAGTTAAAGATTTGGTACAGATTGAAAGGTTTTGCCACATGGAATAACATGCCAAATATGAAAGCTGTACCTCTTATGTTTTAAAAGATATAACCTAGGTCAAAGTTGCTTTGAAATTTTCCAAAAACAAGAGGCCCATGGGCCACACTGCTCACCTAAGTCACCTTGGCCCATATTTAAAGATTTTCCCTATATATTTGCATGTAAAACTTTGATCTCTGTTGCAGTCCTAACTTACACCCGGGGGCCATGATTTTAACAAACTTGAATTTGCACTATGACAGGAACCTTTCGTGTAAATGTAAATTTCGCTGGCCCAATGGTTCTTGAGAAGATTTTTAAAGATTTTTTCTATATCTTTGTATGTAAAATTTTGATCCCCTATTGTAGCCCCATCTTACCCCTGGGGATCATGATTTTAACAAACTTGAATCTGCATTATGTCAGGAAGCTTTCATGTAAATTTGTACTTTCCTGGTGCAGTGGTTCTACAGAAGAAGATTTTTAAAGATTTTACCTATATGTAAAATTTTGATTCCCTATTGTGGCCCCATCCTACCCCTGGGGATCATGATTTTAACAAACTTGAATCTGCACTATGTCAGAAAACTTTCATGTAAATATCAGCTTTTCTGGCTCAGTGGTTCTAGAGAAGATCTTTAAAAGATTTTCCTTATATATTTGTATGTTAAATTTTGATTCCCTATTGTGGCCCCATCAAACCTCCGGGGGCCATGATTTTAAAAAATTTGAATCTGCATTATGTCAGGAAGCTTTCATATTAATTTCAGCTCTTCTGGCCTAATGGTTCTTGAGAAGATTTTTAAATGACCCCACCCTATTTTTACATTTTTATGATTATGTCCCCATTGAAGGGGACAATGCCCTATATTTGAAGAAACTTGATGCTTTTTGCCAAGTTTGGTTGAAATTGGCCCAGTGGTTCTGGAGAAGAAGTCAAAAATGTAGAAAGTTTACAGACAGACAGATGGACAGATGATGGACAACAGGCAATCAGAAAAGCTTTCAGCTCAGGTGAGTTAACTAGGTCAGTGGTCAAGGTCACAAGGTCAACATATCTGGTATCGTTGGAAAGGTCATCTCACAAGAAATGCACATAATTAATAGAAACAGTGCCTCTTACGATTTGAAAGATATGGCTTATATTTGAATTTTCTAAAAGTTGGTCAAAGGTCAATAATGTTAAGGTCTCCAGGTCAAAGATTTTGGTGTCAATGGAAAGTCTTGCTACAAGGAATACACATACAAAATATGAACAGTTTACCTCTTATGGTGTAAAAGATATAACCAAGGTTAAAGTTTTTAGCCATAGACAGACAGATTTGATTCATGGGGCATAAAAATAGAAAAGAACTCCAATCAAAGTCCAGCTGGACAGATAGGGTATAATTTCAACCAGCCCGCAGAAAATTTTACCAGTCCAATAGAGTTTTTCAGAAATAATTAAATATATTTCGTTCATGTTATTAAAATAAAATAACGGAATTTAACTTGATATGCCTAAGACAATATTATAACACTTATGTGAGATTTATATTTACTAATCTGGTTCGTCTGATATCTACAGAGGAATGCCTGGCATATTGTTTTTTTTATAGCAGATGAACCTGAACTTTGCCACTGTTTCTGTAGAATGAGATTAGTTATGTAAATAAGGGAATTTTTAAACGTATCAGTGATTCAGATTAGAAGCGATCTCAAGGTCACAATATAATATGACTATTACCTTTGCGCATAATACATGTATATATTAAAACTGGAGAGTAATTTGCTATCATAAAGGAATAATATATAATCATTTGACAAGAAATGTTTTCACGTACACAGCTTATCACTTGATAACAATAGTAAATAACGACAAACTATTATGACACTTTCCCCACGATGCAACTATCAGAACCTGTACGTTGTGACGTACTTTTTCATTGTGACGTCATATGGTGCGAAGTGCACAGAGGTACATTTATTACAGCCTGTGATTTTTCTCGGATAACCTTAACTTAGCTGCGTATCAAGTTCCTCTGTATTCATATGACCATTATTTTCAACTGCTGCATGTTAATGAGAAAAGCATATATTACAATTAGTAAAGGCAAAAGCTTTGGTAATGTAAATATTTCACTTAGTCAGTATAAATCTGGATTAAATTAGTTTTAATACCTGTTAAGACACATCCTCGGTATTAATGTAGGGTAAAACTTGGCCTTGGCCTCTTCAGTTGGTAAACTTTGAAGGAATTTCCTGGTTGCCACACTAGATGCTAACCGAACCTAGTCCAAACACAAATAACAATAACTTAAGAGTATAAAGCTTCAATGTTAATTTTTAGACAAAGATTCTGGTAAAACAGATTTTTAGAAATAATGATACTATACCATTTCATGTGAGTCATCTTAATTGCTTACATTAATATAAGAATTTCTATTTTAGATCTGATAGAATATAACTTGTAAGATCTTTAATTAATCTTCTGAATTCAGGAACTTTATGACTAAGGCCTAAAAACTTAATTACTTGGTTCTCAGGCCCGCCCGCATCTCTTTCAACAATGTGCATTACCCATTTTTATCATTAAATGAATAAAATAAAATTTCTCTCATGCGCTCATAGGTGCTAAAAAAAAAAATTTGGAAACCCCGACCGCATTTTAGATACAATGTTTGACAAATGTCTGGATGATACAGACATGTGGCCTAGTTGAAAATCGCCGAGTTACATGTAACAGCTTAGTTTTGGCACAATGACATTGATTTTCAGTGCAGATCCGAAAAGGATCAAGGATAATACTTCCGTGGCATATAGTTGGTGGATTTTCAGATGCATGTTCCATGCTAGAACTATATAATTCCATAAGAGATGGTTCCCTCCACCTAGGAACTAGTTGGACGTTTCCTGAGAAGTTTGGTGATATTCCGATTTCAGTAAGTGTCGGAAAATAAAAAACTGACATGTTTGACATTGTGATGGCCAATATGAATGTTGTCCAAACAGTGTCACTGTTTGGGCATTATGTGAGAATTAACTTAATGGAAGTAAAAGACCCTAAATAAAGCATCGCCTGTAGTGAAAGGCCTAATGAACCGGGGACGGAGGCGTCTGACACAGAATCTGAATCTAGTATGTAAAAATAACATGCTTGATTTCTTTGTTCAATGTTTATTGGATTAAATAATGGGAGTTTTGAAATAAAATTTTTAAAAAATCCCTCGTCTGTTTTTTATGAGGTAAAAAGTAAAAAATAAAAAAAATTGCCTCCCTCCCTCATTTATTTTTGACAAAACTGGCCTGAGAACCAAGTAATTGATTTTTTTGTTGCCTAAATGACAGATTTTTGTGCTCAAACTTGAAACCTATTCTTTTACCTGACTCCAGTTGTCTGCTAGTCCTTTAGCCATATACTTGGCAAACTGGTCACCATGGCGATACACAGCATTTTCTTCCTCCAAACTCAGAGTCTCTGTTGATAAGGAAATATATTTATCGATTTTTAATTTACCAATGCTAGAAATGAATCAACTGAAAATCAAATGAAATACTCTTATACATAACTTATGATAAGAACAGTGCTCATATTGCAAAACATGCCTGTCCAACATATTCAGAAAAGTAATACTGGTACATGTAGTAATCAAAGAAAAGATTAACATACATTCATTGGTCAAAATATGACTCTGACAGTGTTCTTTCAGCATTGTCTCCATTATCTAAGAGTATGTATGTTCCAAGATGGCCTTGTCAAAATATCAAAGAAACATTTCACTAGGTAATAAAGTATAACATTACTTTTCGAAATATACTTGGCATCAATACCATGGAGAACATAAACATCAAGTTTGATGATCCTACCCATATCAGTACTATTTTGATGATCCTACCCAGTACTATTTTGCCTTCATGATTACCCATGAAAGTAGGACCTTGACCTTGAGAAATAATAGGCATCTTTCTCTCACCACAGGGAACAGGTGTACAAGATTTGATTACCCTAGCCTTATTAATACATTTTTTTATCCTTCCCATGTGGTGCTGATGGATGAAATGACAGGCAGACACAATACACCATACCATTATACAACCAAGTCATGATGGCTGAACAAATATGATTATCCTAGCCTTTAATATTGATACTGTTTCTATCTTGGTTTGTGCCTATAAATTTACCCATGCAAGTCGACCATGTATACCATGTTTTATGATCTGCATTATAAATACTATTTTAATCTGACCTACAAGGTACTGACAGATGGACAGACATGCAGATGCATTGCAATATATATGTTACCATAATACAAACTGTCTAAGACAGGCAAATAAAAAGTAAACAGCAATGCTGAGGCAATACATGACTAAGACAATACATGACTAAGGCAGACTGCAGACCTTACACTAACCTTTGCCCTTGACTCCTATTGACCTTACACTAACCTTTGCCCTTGACTCCTATTGACACAAGTGATGCACACACATAATATCCTGTCTCTCGGACAAAGCGATTTGTGTGGTCAAGTGCTTGGAAAATCAAGTTCAGTAACTCTTGGTCGACACAGTCATTAAAAAGGTGTCCACAATTGTCCACTATACTTTGCAAGCACCTGTAAATCAAGAAATTATCAAAACCGAGTATACAAATCAGGTTTCAAGTAGAAATGAATATTAGTACCCAGTAAACTGATCATAATGTTAACAATAGTGCTGATTCTACACACATACATGCATTCAATAAAAACAAAAACCCATGAATGTTTATTCCTTTCCCCAAACAATTCATAATATAACGACACATTTAGATCTTTTTTATACAGACACTCACTTCATCCAGGTCTCCAGAGATTTCCATCCTGCTGTATCATGAAATATCTGCTCTGCATCCACAGAACTTTTCTGTAATGAATGAAATAGTCAATCTATATCATGAATGATAAAAAAGTTTTTCTAAAAATTTCACGTTTATGGACTTTACTTGTATACCATAACCTATATACTTTAAAATAAAATACTTACTGCTTAGAAATGTGGTTATAAACTTGTACAACTAATAAAAGACATTGTTACTTAAGTTTCCCCAATACCAAGATGCAAGACTCCTAATACCGAAGTGTAAGATTTTTAACACAGAGATGTCAAATTTTGAACATCGAGATGACACTGAATCCATGACACAGATCTACATCTCACCCTTGCTGGAGAACTACTGAGTTTTTCCATCAGCTTCTCAGTCTCCTCCTGCTCCTGCTGGCTAGAGACTGACAATCTCTCACGCTCCAGGTTGCTGCGAATTCCTTCTAAAATTGCAGACTTGGAATTCTCATACACCGCAGGTCCCACTATTTTACATAATGCACCCAATGTTTCTCCTGAAAGGAATTCGACAATTGAATTCAAAAGGAAGATTTCCTACAGGTACAAGAAGCAAATAAGCTGATTAAGTCCAAGGTTCAATATGCATACCATTCTCAATTTTTCAAACACATTTTCTTCAGTTCATTGACGATTAGAAAGACAGAATCAAAGGATGCAACCTGATACCAGCATTTTACTCATCTTACATTGATATTTTGTCTGACAGTGCTGTGAATCGCATTATATTTCTATGAGTTTGCTTTGCGAGATTGCATTCTTGATGATTTTTGGTTTTTCTTTTCTTTATTTTTTTGGTGTGAATGGCAACACTTAAAACAAGACACCCAGAACAAGTTCTATAATGTGCATTTTCGCAATTCCTGATGTTGGGAATGTTCAAACTATAATTGAATTATGTCCGTTATCACATTGTTATGGGAGATTTAAAATTCTTTTAATATGGGATATTGGAACTATAAAATTTGGAACTTCAGAAAAAGAAGTTACAAAAATGATGTATCACTTGTGCAACTTGAACATACAAATTAGTGTTGCTAACAACTCATTTCTCATACAAAAATATCTGATTACTTTTTTAGAATGTCGCTAGCAAATACCCTAGTACCAAAAGCATAAGTTATTAATTTAAATTCCTGATATTTGGTAGCGGATACAAAACAAACAAGATGTGTTTGTGAAATACAAATGCCCACGATAATGGCCAATTCCAAAGATGGCCAATGTCACAAGGACAAATATCTTGGTACCAGTAGAAAGATCTTGTCACAAGAAATGCTCATGTGCTATATGAAAGCTCTAATATTTACCATTTAGAAGTTATGACCAATGTGAAATTATTTAAAAGTAGGTCTAACTCCAAGGTCAAGGGTCAAACATTTTGGTACCCACAGAAAGGTCTTGTCACAAGGAATACTCAAGTGAAATATCAAAGCTCTAGCACTTACTGTTCAAAAGTTAATGGCAAAGTCAAAGTTTCAGACAGAATTACAGACAGGACAAAAACAATATGCTCCCCCCCCCCCCCCCAAATCTTCGATCTCGGGGGCAAAACCATTTATTTCCTCTACCGTATGTACATGATGTAGATATTTACTTGGCGAGCTTTTCTCGAGTCATTATAACAACCAACCGCTATAATATGATTAAAAAATTTTGATTTTTAAAAATAATCACAATTTATGCATCAATCTCCAGACACGTACAATTGTGAAAATGCAAGGTTGAGCCGATCAATTGTGACCCTCCTTTTCGTGTGACAGAACTACTTTCCTTGCTACATGTGACAAAAATTTTTCATACAGATATGATGGCAACTTTTTTCTCTGTTTGTTCCCCACAACTTTGAAAAATGATGTTAGGTGCCTAGACCCACTATATCTGATAGTAACGTGCACTTCATTCATGAATAGTTGCCCAAGTTAATAAAGAAATCGTGATCTCATTGGACAGACTAAATATTAAAACCTCGCCTGAATCGGAAATGAAATACTGGTTCTGATATCCCATATTGATGGATGAAGAATAGGTTGCCTCAATGAATTCTTTAATGAAATTAGGCCTGAATCGAGGGAAGGGTCAAAATGTTGTTGCACACATGGGTTATTTATTGTGGGCAAAGCCCTCTCATGACCTGAAGAGCCTAATCACTAGGCATTTCACCCCTTTTGGGCCTCTAGCTGTTTTACAAAATGAGGCGACGCATGCCGAATGCGCTAAAGTAACTGTTTATCATGGAGGCCAATTTGACAGCTAAAGGATGTATTGTTTGAAATGAAGACGATTATCATTGCTTTAGTGTGGAATTGAATGGTTTCAATTGTATTCCCTTGCGGAAAAATAATTTATGGATTGATTTATTAAAGTTTTCGGACAATTCACATCAAATGTAAGCTGAAATAAATTCAAACCAAAGCGTGACTGATTTCCCACATACTTTATGAAGGCTTGGACAGAAACGAAGGGGATAGGAACGACCGAATATAAATAACCCCGTTTCCACAGAAATTACATACCCCACCCCATTGAATACATATGCTGATATGTATTATTTTATTATTTTTAAAGAGACCTGCAGCAATCCGAACTCTAAATTCGTTATTGTCCAAGTACTTCAGAGCTTGAGACCGCATGTCAACGGCGAAGTCATCGGAACTCTTTCCACATGTCAACAGAGCCTTGGCTGCCATCAAACCCCCATGTTTCTTCTCCCACGAAGAATCCTCTATAAAAAGTTTCGACACATCTTGTTCAAGGCTGTTCACATCCTCGCTTTCCAGAGAATCAATATGTTTGACAAAACTGTGAAACCCTCTATCTCGCTCTAGTTTTTGCGAGCTACAAAGCTCTCGAATGATCTGATCCGCCATGTTGTTTCTGTTTAGTAAAACTTCTTACAATAGATCTGATTGGACAATTGTGAGCTATAATTTTAAAAACCTAGTGCGGAAAAGGAAAAGGAATTTCTGAAATAAGTAATTAGTAGAGAAACATCAGTATTTAGATTGATTTTATTGAAAATGTAACCAAAAACAATACTGGTGTACCTATCTTTATTATTTTTTTTATTAAATATAAACTTACACGGAATGTTTTTAGTTACTATTACTTAAAAACCCTAAAGTTAACCAATCAAAATCTATTTCACGGATAACAAAGGAAGTTGAGAAACAAATTCGGACTTTTAAGAAAAAAGAGAAACTGAGTAGCGTGCCGCAACTGGCAGCTGAATTTTAAAGCCAACAATGGGTGTCCCGGCATTTTTCCGTTGGCTTAGTCGAAAAAATCCAACTATAATCGTGCATTGTATTGAGGAGAAGGTGAATATTATTTTTTTAAGGGTTTTATACAATGCTCATTTGTAATGTTTGATGAATATTTCACAGGATTTCTAGACGTTCCGTCCCATAATCAATCCGTCCCTTAGTCGATCCCTTCCATTACCGATCCGTCCCTAGACTATCCGTCCCCTAGTTAATACGTCCCCTAGTCGATCCGGCCCAGAAAAAATAATATTTTTCCAAGTGCTATTTACAGTACTGAATTGGTTTAATTCACCTGCGTATTTCATCTTCATGGAAGATGTGTGCCGCTGATATCTTCTGTCATTAGGTAGTCATCCTTTAATATGCTCTATGGTATTTATGGCTTGATTGCAGACTAATTATCACGCGTAATGTATATTAATCTTCTTGAGACTGTTTATCATAACAAATGTCTCTTCTTTTAAAAGCAAGAAAAACATACTTTGCCAAAGCATTTAAGGTAGCTCCATCCTCATGTGACTTATCAATATTAATGGTTAAAAGTGGAAAAACTTTATCAATTTCCACTCAATATAGTTTAATTTAATTAATAACCAAAGAAAATGTATATGTTGCCACCTTTTTAAAGATGTCAGACATACAAAAACAGAAGTATATATTAACATCAGAAAATCTCACATTTTCGTTAAACAGAATAATAAAAATAGATAAAAACTTGCTGAAATGACAAAATCTAAATATCAACAGTTTTGAAAAAAAAACCCTGCTAATTCATAAATATGTATCGATTAATCATGGACATTAGGGAAACCAACGTATAATAAACATCCAGTTGAGGAAATTCCAGTACAGGAGTTATTGCCCTTGACAACATTTTTTAAATCATAAATAATTAATTATCTATGGAAAATATAAACTTTTTTCAGTATTAACAGTTTACCAGATTTTTTATTATATCCATTAAATAATATTCCTCAGAAAGACATATCTCTATCATGCGCAAAGTTTAATTTATTAAGATTTTGCAAAAATCTATGACGTCACATGAGGATCGATCAACCTTAAGGTATTTGTTCCTCCATATTGAAATGAGCTTTCAGTATTTCCCAAAAAGAAGAGATGTTTTGATATTTGACAGCTTTTTCTAAGATCATTATGCACATCACAATATTTGATAAAGTGGACTTCATTTTCCATACAAAGAATACCTTTTGTTTTTAGACAAAATTGACATACTCTGTCATTTCTTGGAATATTTCTATAACTTCTAATAGTCAGGTTACTGTAATCTCGTAATTAATGATCAAAGGTTGCACAACAATGCAGTTATATAAACTGTTTTCATTAAGGTGTTTTCACAATGATCAGTGGACATGGGACACACATTTACATTGATTGCTATACATAGTTGAATAACGATGTTTTCACAATAATTAATGAGCACACATTTTCATAACCATCACACTTCAAACAAAAATTATAAATAAACAATTTTATTTACACGTCTAACTTCGGCAGTTATCTAATTTTGATAACTATAACTGCAATATATGTACAAAAACTACCCTTTTTTTTAAGTAATAATCATTTGTTATGTCTTTGATAAAAAAAAAAAAATGGAGGGGCTGGATCGACTAAGCAAAATGGGCCAAATCGACCATGGGACGGACCGTCGTGGGACGGAACAACCTGCTACCTTTCACACAAGTAACTATAAGTTTGTCGTGTTTTTATTTCATTTTGATTCTCGTTTGATTATCATCGGCAAAATATAATCCGAGATTTCGCTGACTCTGAACACAGGTATCTGAATTTTAATCAATGAATAAATATAAATAGGAAAAAAAACCTCTATTTATATATATTAATACACCAGATGTGCAACGACAGTTTGCCTCCCCCCTCCTCGAATTGAGTCCGATTTTATTATTAAATTTGCCGAAAGAAACCTATTTTCCCACACGGTTAAGGCCAACGACAAAAATTGTTGAGTTTCCGCTAACGTTCCAGAAAAAAATAGGGTAGGTAGGTAGGAAATAAATTTTTATTTTTTTAAATATTTTATTTTTTCAAAGTATGCAAAAAAACATTGTAAACTCTAGTATAACAAGTTAAATGTTCTATTGAATTTTATACTTTCAAAATAAAATTTTGCTTAAATTGCATTGCAAGTAAACTTTCAATAATAACATTTCACCTGTTAATTGGCTGAGGATTATTTCCAGATGTTTTATAAAAAACAATATTTTTCAATAAAACATATCTAGCATAAAATGCAAAAGTAACTCCTTTATGCCACTATGCTATACAAGTACCAGATATATTGTTTCTACATTTATATTGGTTGTCATAGGAATACTACTATTGGATATGTTTGACAGGAAAATAGTGTGATGGTTTTGAAAAAAAATATTAAATCATCACCAAAATGTCAACATCATTAACATATTTCAAGTTTAATTACATTTCTGAGTGTATTTTCAATCTAAATGGAACAAGAGTAGGAAGACAGTCTGGGCAGATCCCACTTATCCTAATGGGATCCAACTCTCTTCCAGTTAAAACTGTTTACCGGACATAAATTTTTATTTAAAAAAAAAAGTCTGCACATCTTTGTTTCCTCTTGGCTCTCACCAACCATCAACAACTCGGATGTGTTCACTGCTTTATTTGCGGCCTTTTTCATAGTGTTTTCAGTTAGAACTGCAGCAGAAACCGTGGATGTGCATACAAATTTAACAGACTGGACATTCATGTCAGTCACTCTGCATTATGATCTCCATATACAGTAATGTCCGCTGAAGCGATAACATAATACAGTACATGGCTATAAATAGCCACGGTCTAAAAACACCATAGGAGTTGGCAATTTTAACAAAAGAAAGTCTTCTATGGAAGGATGACACTTGGCAAAGTCTCTCGACTGTCTGTTAACTTCAATTGTTAAATCACCGTTGCGTGAGGCACGCATGGAGGTACTAACCACTAGGTCAACCATCATGTCATGCTGTTAGTTACAAACATATCAATGTTGTTGAAACGCTTGACACAATACCATGCAATTTTGTACATCATTAAAGGGTTTGGGTGACTTCATCTCAATGTCTAATTAAAAAGAAAACCAAGAACCGGGAATACATTTTTTCCGGGAAAATGACGATTTTTTTTAAATATCGAAAAAAAATTCTAGGGTCGGGGCTATAATTTAGGGTCGGTCGGGTTAGCGGAAACACAACATATTTTATCAGTGGCCTAAGCTTAATCTCGGTTGAGATTCGGCTCGGCTGAATACAGATAAGATAAGTTTATTCCAATTTTGGGCCCAGAGGGCATAACAGTAAGACATTTTCTAAAGAAGGAAATTCAAAAAAGAAAGAAAGTTTACAACATTAACTACAGGTTACATAGACTGCAAACTGCATGTGGATGCAGCATGTTGGGGAAACAAGTACATACATATATGAATTGCTAATCATGTATATATACAAGTAAATGGACAGTATCAGTATTATACCAATATATGAATAATAAATTATAATGATTTTTTGCAGTTTTAAAGCATCACTTCTTTTTCTGAAAGTTTGCACTAAATATTCACTCAATTTGACAATTACGGGTTTGTCTTCATTAATCATCAACCAAGTAAATTTGTCCTTATTTGTTAGATAGATAAAATTTTTGTTGAGCTTGTACATGTATATACCATTAAAAAACATATTTCTCTCTTCAACATAGAATGGACAATCAGTAAGGAAATGAAATTCATCTTCTACACAATTAAGGTTACATAATTCACATATTCTTTTGTTTCTTTCTAAAGAAATCTGGCCAGAATTGGTTTTTGTAAATTCATATCTTCCTCTTTCAATTCGAAGGTCATGTGCACTAATTCGAAATCTACATAGAGTTTTTCTTAATTCTAGGGATTCTAAAAATATTTAACTTTCCATAGTAAAGTTTTCTTTACACGAAAAATATGTTGTGAGTTTTCCTGATTTCATACCCTCTTCACATCGTTTTGACCAGTAAAGTAAAAATTGTTTCCGTACCTGATTCTTCATTTGTTTTTTGAAAAATGAGAATTTGAGATTTTTACAATTGGGTACCAAAATGCCCATTTTTTCCTTAAAATAATTAATGTTTTTGTACCAACAATTTATATTATATGAATTCAGATTGATATTCTCTGTATAAGCACTGTATAACAGGGATGATTCTGGGCAATTCTCAAGTCTATGCCAATATAGTTTAGAATACATTTAGACTGACGCCTTCACCGAATCTTGGGGCAGTCCTTCATAATTCATGTCTGGAAATTTACTTTCAGCTTCGCCCAGTTCTAGCAATTGACATGGGGCAATAGGGGATCAGAATTGAACATACTAACATATTGGGGAAATCTTTAAAAATCTTCTCAAGAACCATAGGGCCAAAAAAGTTTACATTTACATGAAAGCTTTCTGACATAGTGCAGATTCAAGTTTGAGAAAATCCTGGTCCCTGGGGGTAGGTTGGGGCCACAATAGGGACCAAAGTTTTACATGCAAATATATATGGAAAATCTTTAGATATGGGCCAAGGTGACTCAAGTGAGCGATGTGGCCCATGGGCCTCTTGTTCCATGTTGGCCTGTGTAAGTTTTCAGTCTGTATCGTTGGTTTACCCATTAGCTAGATGTTCAACAAACAATTATTTCTCTAAATAAGCAAGGGGGTTATCCACAGTTTGAATAGGGTGTGCTTTGTGTGGAATAACCCACTTGTTGCCTGGTTGTTTGATTAAAGTATGCAGTTATTATTTGAACAAATTGTTCTGATAGTTTATGTACATATATTTGTTTGTCTTGTATCACAATTGCTGAGTAGTGGCACAAAAAAAATGCAATTGCTGAGTAGTGACACATATAAATGTAGTAGGGGTACTTGTGGGTAAAATTTTGTTTCCAAAAAGATTATTTTTATGTCATTTTTGGGCTGCAACCTCCTCTCTTGGAAAAAGTGCCATCTAAGGTTGTCATTCTGATAGGTTTAAACCTTAGAGCTAATTACACAAAAATAGTTCACTGAAAAGTGTAAACCTTAGGGCTAATTACACAGAAATAGTCCACTGAAAAGTGTAAACCTTAGAGCTAATTACACAAAAATAGTCCACTGAAAAGTGTAAACCTTGGGGCTAATTACACAGAAATAGTTCACTGAAAAGTGTAAACCTTAGAGCTAATTACACAAAAATAGTCCACTGAAAAGTGTAAACCTTGGGGCTAATTACACAGAAATAGTTCACTGAAAAGTGTAAACCTTAGAGCTAATTACACAAAAATAGTCCACTGAAAAGTGTAAACCTTAGAGTTATTTCTCAGAAGTGTTGTTCATTATTGTTTGTTGTTAATTTTTTTAGCCAAAGGAAGTCGATGGCGTCAAGATCCCTGTGGACACAAGCCAGTCTAATCCCAATGACTACGAGTTTGATAACCTCTACCTTGATATGAATGGGATTATCCACCCTTGTTGTCACCCAGAGGACAAGTAAGTTGTGTGTCTATTTTACTTCTTCTGTAAAGTCAAAGTGAGTATCAATGGTACAAATTTTAAAAAAAATCATTCAATCATGTCCCCCCTCCCCCCTCTTTCTCTCTACTTTTTCAAAAGTTCAGGGATAATGATTTTTGTCAGTCGGTGCATCAGTGTGTGACTTCCATCCCGCCCACAACCTTGTCAATTTACTTGTGACTGAGTGTGTGACTTCCATCCCGCCCACAACCTTGTCAATTTACTTGTGACTGAGTGTGTGACTTCCATCCTGCCCACAACCTTGTCAATTTACTTGTTACTGAGTGTGTGACTTCCATCCTGCCCACAACCTTGTCAATTTACTTGTGACTGAGTGTGTGACTTCCATCTTGCCCACAACCTTGTCAATTTACTTGTGACTGAGTGTGTGACTTCCATCTTGCCCACAACCTTGTCAATTTACTTGTGACTGAGTGTGTGACTTCCATCCTGCCCACAACCTTGTCAATTTACTTGTGACTGAGTGTGT
>NC_079168.1:58411022-58421022 GCF_947568905.1 Ostrea edulis | reverse complement strand
GGGATGCAGAAATTGTTTGTGAAAGAATGTGAAAATATTCTAGAATCAGGCATATCGACCTAGCAGGTCTGCAACTGAATACAGTTGGGAGAAGATGAGACTCTGAGGATATGAAAGCAGACACTGCATGTATTTGATTGAGTTTAAGATTTGTTAATATGTTTAATGAAGTCTATCAAAATGATGATATTTTTAATCGCGAATGAATGTAAGAAATGGGAGGGTTAAATGAATTAACTAAGCAAATTTACTCTCCATCTCTTGAATGTTCCATCGTGAAGTTCTTGATCTCTCTAAGTGAAATTTGGGTCCCATAAAACATATTTCATTGTTTTTCACTCACGATATCGAGAAGTGGTGGTAGCGCATACACACCATCACTGATGCACATCATTATTTCAGCTTGGACCTTACCTGGATAATGTTGAATGCCTGGGGCTAGCTCAGCTGTTAATTAAGTGTTTATATAAGTGACACATCCCATGTGTTTCCTTGTGGGGTGGATAGTTTATTGTTTAATTGGTCAGTTTAACCTTCTACCTGTGCTTTGTTTTCATTACAATTCCACTACTGCCAACTTCAAGACTTGTTTGGACTTAACAATGAGATGGTAATTTTGAGAATATAATTTAGAGACATGCCAAGGAATCATCATTATTTATTAGAATTTGTGCTTTGCACAAAGTGACCGAAAAATGTGCCGTGGATTGTGCTCCGTGTAGTTAGTGACTGCGAAATGTTGTTATGGACAAGAAATCTGTCTCGTAAATGTACATCTATCTTAACATGAGAAAAAACAAACAAGTGAATACATAAACTTTAAAGAATCTTTACATAAATACAAGATTAAGTTCTGTGTTCTCAAAATCAAGTCAATTACATGTAGTATCTAAAATATGAAGGATGTGTCAAAACAATGCCACGATGTTGTAAATATGCAGTCCGGTTGCTATAAAATCTGAACCATAATGGTTGGACCTCTAATTTCCAGATGTAACTCAAATTCGATCTCTTGAACTCTATCCCTCGAAGTTTTATCAAGGTCTCTTGAACTTGAAGTTATTGAGAGTTGCCTGTATAATTCACTTATTCAATCTCATTGGTACAAAAAATCTTGGGGTGTATTACTGTCTATTTTAGAGTTGGCATATTTTGATAGCTCCTGGTTGTTTCAAAGGCCAGCTCTTATGTATTGCAGTAAGTTTACTGTAGCGAAAAAGGAGAGAAAAATCGATGGAAGAATCGGGTATCGAACCTGGGACCTTTGCATTACTAGTTAGGTGGCCTAACCACTGATCTACCCATGTCGATATATAAAGTATGGTAATGTTACTGCAGTATAAAATTTAAACCTATTTCGGAAATCATAAAAAAAAAGTATTTTAGAGAAAATGTCAGAAACGTCGCTTATGTCCTTAAAAAGAAAATTGTCTTTTAAAATACCTCACAGGATACAGCTTTAGATAAAATATAACTTTTTCAAATACAAATCATGAGAAACTGATTTTACTTGAAAAAGGAAGCACATTAAGAAAGATTAATATGTGTATTTGGTAATTTGTCTCTTGTATCAAACATCTGTCTCTTATTATCATTCTGATAGACAGTTTATTGAATATACCTTTTTATTTATTGTAGGTCAACCAGATCATGACCCAAACACAAAGCATTGTCTTTGTGGAGCAGACGGTGAGTTATTCCCCTTATATATTTAAATCAACTTGGACTGAAATTTGACTTTGTTTTACCTTTGTGACAGTATATGGAATTGAGAACTATTTGTATTGAATTACTTGTATCTCTTTTTTTTCAGCGGATTTAATCATGTTGGGTGAGTATGAAATTATTTTTCACATCCCTAGTTTACCAGTTGCATTTGACCTTTTACAACCTCTCTCTCTCTGTCCTTTAATTGGCTAGAGTTGAACTTTAAGCACTATGCAAATGTAAAACTTAAAAAACTTCATTCAAACATTTCATTTGTGGGGTTGTTGTATAGTTGGTGGTTGAATATTTCTAGTCTTGTCAATACTAAGTTTCATTGATGATTTTAAGAAAATGGCTAACAGTTAAACAATATTTATGTAACTTGTCAAAACTTTCAAATGCTTACAGGACTAGCTACTCATGAACCTCATTTTACAATCATTAGAGAAGAATTTAAGCCTAACCAACCCAGGCCTTGTGATTTGTGTGGACAGTTAGGTGAGAAATACCATTCCATTAATATTCTGTACCACTGCAATTTATGGTGATTAATAGCATATTCAGTTCAACAAATAAGAATAAAGTTGATTTTCACCTTCTGTGTATTTAGTTTATTTGTGATATTTTAAGGTCATGAGATGAAAGAGTGTCTAGGTTTACCAAAGGAGATGTGTGGAGAGGTATGTAGGTGTTGGGCAGGGAGGTTTTCCTTTGGCTTTGTTCTTCATGTTAGTGTAAAATTATTAGTCCATTTAAGAGCAAAGATGCACCATATCAAGACTCTTCCTCTCTTACAAGTGTTTAGTTCTTATAACTGATTGAGAACTTAAAGTTAGCAAAGGTAAAGTTCATTTCTTGTCCTCAATTAATGTAATAAGTAAAATTTCTTGCACACTCTAAGAAGCATTGATGCCAATTGATTTTTTGTTTTTCAGAATGATGAATTGCCCAAACTAATGGGAGCAGAGCAGGAGTTTATATTTATCAGGTTAAATATTTTGCGAGAATATTTAGAAAGAGAGCTTTTAATGGACAACCTACCTTTCAAATATGACTTTGAGGTAATCTTTTTTTGTTGAAGTTATGATATAATTGCTTACAGTGAATTGTTTTTGCCTGTGAATGTATTTGAAAATTCCTCAGTGCTGTCACCTTTTGTTGTAATACACATGAAATTATATCAAGTGATGAAAGCTTTAAAGATTTATATGCTGCGTAATTACAGCATTCTAATTTGAGTGAAACATTTCTAAGCCTCCTGATACATGTATAAATGCATTGATGAAGACTTGATGAAAAGTTATGAAATGATTTACATGACTACATACTGTTTTAAGTGTGATACTTATCTCTGCTTAGTCTGCGGTTACATAAAATCCATGTAATTTCATAACAGCAGATTTAAAGTATGTAAGTTATTTTCATGTAAGCCATATGCAATTCAGTAGAATTTCACAACCTAAGATCTTACCAAAACTGATAATCCACAAAATCATGACCTAGTGGGATTAAATATGTGTACATTATACTTTGTATCTGTTCATGTTGATATCAAAGTGTGTCAGATACTAAAGTGTTGTAGATTATAAACATGTACTGTATTTGACATGTCCTTTTCTGTCTTTCTGCTGACTTAGAGAGCGATAGATGACTGGGTCTTTATGTGCTTCTTTGTGGGTAATGATTTCCTGCCTCATTTACCTTCATTGGAAATTAGGTAAAACACATTTTTACAAATACGTGAGAAAATGAAACAGAAATAAAGATGTGGATAAGGACACGATATTTGAATTCTATTGTTGCTCAGACTCCACCTATTATTCATGGGATATGCATGTACTGATTTATTTTTAATTTGGTATAGGGAGGGAGCAATTGACAGACTGGTCAAATTGTACAAAAGTTGTGTGAGAAGAACAGGGGTAAGCAAATGGTTCTTTAAATGATATTTTTACTTGTTTTATATTTCCCTAAACACTACATGTACAGTTTATGTTAGGACTCCGTGGAATTAAATACGTCATAAAATGAACTTCGCTTTTGCCCTAACCTAACCCCTTGCCTATTTTACATGCAGGGATACCTTACCAATAGCGGGGTGGTCAATCTAGAACGAGTACAAGTGGTCATGTCAGGTGAGTCTAGAGGGTATCTCAGTGGTCATGTCAGGTGAGTCTAGGAGTCAGTATCTCAGTGATCATGTCAGGTGAGTCTATAGAGGGTCAGTATCTCAGTGGTCATGTCGGGTGAGTCTATAGAGGGTCAGTATCTCAGTGGTCATGTCGGGTGAGTCTATAGAGGGTCAGTATCTCAGTGGTTATGTCGGGTGAGTCTATAGAGGGTCAGTATCTCAGTGGTCATGTCAGGTGAGTCTAGGGGGTCAATATCTCAGTGGTCATGTCAGGTGAGTCTAGGGGGTCAGTATCTCAGTGGTCATGTCAGGTGAGTCTAGGGGGTCAGTATCTCAGTGGTCATGTCAAGTGAGTCTATAGAGGGTCAGTATCTCAGTGGTCATGTCGGGTGAGTCTATAGAGGGTCAGTATCTCAGTGGTAATGTCAGGTGAGTCTAGGGGTCAATATCTCAGTGATCATGTCAGGTGAGTCTAGGGGTCAATATTATCTCAGTGGTCATGTCAGGTGAAACTAGAGAGTCAGTATCTCAGTGGTCATGTCAGGTGAGTATAGGGGTCAATATTATCTCAGTGGTTGTGTCAGGTGAGACTAAAGGGTCAGTATCTCAGTAGCAATAAAATCCAACCAATATTTCAGGACTGAAAACAGATGTGATGTGAAAGTATTATGTTTATATTATCATTAAGAAATCAGAGAAAGCATGGTAATGTACATTAATGAAGCTGTACTATTGTTGACAGATCTTGGACAAGTGGAGGATGAAATTTTCAAGCGCAGAAGGGAAACTGAGGTAAATTGTGAGCAAGTGATTTTTAGGTCACCTGAATTAATCAGGTGACCTATTGCCATCCTTGCTCTTCTGTAAAATTTCAAATATTTTTGACTTCTTCTCAGAAACTATGTTACCAATTTTCACTATAATTGCATTTGGTTAGGGGAAGAAAAATGTTAATTTTGTAGTCCTTGCTCTTATGCGGTCCCCTAGGTTTTTAAAATCTCTAAAAGTGATGCAATCTTTAAATATTGTCTCTACTTCTGGATATCAAGCTTAAAATCTTGATGCATGTTTATGATGAGCATGGAGGCCTCAGTTTGTACCCCTGGATGAGGTTATCAAGCAAAGGTGGGGCTATGTGGATCATGTATTAAAATACATTTAAAAATGTTTTGAAAATCTGTTTTACTCCTAGAAATCCAGCAAGTAAATCAGGAGTACAGTTATATTGAGTACTGAGGTCTCTACTATTAATAATCAGGAGTACAGTTATATTGAGTACTGAGGTCTCTACTATTAATGCATGGTAAATCAGGAGTACAGTTACATTGAGTACTGAGGTCTCTACTATTAATGCATGGCTCTTAGGTCAGAGGATCAGGCTGCATTCAAATTTAGGCTATATTGATCATTTAGTGAATCCCTTTAATGTTTAAATTCTTTTTTATTCAAAAATATCAAGGAAACAAACTTTGTGCATAGTCATGATGATCAGTGAGATTTCAACCATAATTGTGAAACTCATGGGTCAGGGTGCAGTCTCCAGGATGGGGCTATGTTGATTTTTAGTGAAAATGCCTGAAGTCTTTTAAAATCTTTACTACTGAATTTCAAGTATGAAATATAGTTAAAGGTTGAGCCCCCAGGGAGGAAGTTTCAATAAAATGCATTAAATTCTTCTTTGCTTCTGAAGATATAGTGCATAAACAGGTTACATACACTTGTAGCTGAAATGAACTTTATTCATGAAATTGAAAATGTATTGCAGTAACTATATTGAGGAATAATATATCATCTTGAATATTTACATTAGCTCATATTTAGCACAAAGGTAGCTTTTAACTGGAAAATGTCCAGGGTACATGTACCACTAGTAAAAAGGTTAGAAATATTTGTGCAGGTGATAACAATGTAATAGAAAAACAGGAAAAGGTCATACTTAGCTCTAGCTCTCTGAAAAAATATTGGGACAGATCAGAGAGCTACAGACCCACCCCTTATAAAAACCTTTGAATTCTGGTGCAAAAAAAAATGCGAATGGCCTTATATCATTGTAATCTTGCATCGCCGTCTCATAAATTTAATCTGAAAAAATTCCTAACATATTTTCCAATTATACATGTACTTGTGTCCAAACATACCTTCAAATATTCATTAAAGCCCCATGCAACCGGAAAACTTGTGGCTTAAAATGATTTTGTTTGTTGACGTATCCATATAAGGTAGCCAGTCAATTTGAACTATGTTCTTATAGGTATCTATTCATAATATTCAATACGAGTGATGTATTTGGTCTTCAATTATAAGCCCAAATATTTAATAGAAATTGAAAAATATACTGTAGTTTAAGGTCACCTGAGTAAACTCATTTTACCTATTGGTCTGTGTCCGTCATGCGTTAACAATTGAACATTTTTAATTTCTTCTTGATAACTACCATTCCAATTCTTTTCAAATTTGATATGAAGCATCTTTAGGACAAGGGGAACATAAATTGTACTTTTCAGGACTCCTGCATCCGTGGGGCCTTAGGCCAAAAATTGACCAAATTTCAAAAATCTTCTTCTCTACAATTACACATGTGTAAGAAAAACCGAATGTATTGTGGAGTAGACTAGGAAGGCCTCTACCAAAGTTGTGAATTTCATTATCCCTAGGGTAGAGGTTCTGACCGTAGGGCAGGGCCAAACTTGGTATATAGTATTTATGTGTAAAACACTTAATTAACATCTTTAGTGTTATTGATGCTAAATTGAAACTAAATAGATATTTAGAAAGAACAGCTAGTCCTTTACCAAAATTTTAAATTTGATGATCCCAAGGGTAGGAGTTTTGGTATTGGAGTGGGGCCAAAATGGTCAGTTATTAAATGTGTAAACAATAGAACATTTAAAAAAAATTCTTAATAACTTAATATTTTGAAATCTACTTTTTGGATAAATCAATTTGCTTCTATAGGTGCCTATAAAGTTTCATTATTTACCATTATTTGATCAGTTTCATTATTTGCCGTTATTTGATCACAGTGTTACATGCAAATATAAAGGGAAAATCTTTGAAAAATCTTCCCTGGGCCAGGAAAGTACAAATTTACTTGAAAGCTTCCCAACACTGTGTTGTTAAAATTATGGCCCCTGGGAGTAGGTTGGGACCACAATAGGGATGAAAGTTTTACATGAGAATATATAGGGAAAATCTTTAAATACTCAGGTGAGTGATGTGGCCCATGGGCCTCTTGTTTTCAGAGAGCTGTTCTGCAGCTAACTAAGCTCAAATATTACTGATGAGCAGAGAATTTGTCCTTATCTGCAATAAAGATAGAGGTCAGAGTTACTAGTACAGTGAAACTTCTCCAAACCGGCCCCTCAGAATACCGGTTCTCTCTGAATATCGGCCGATTTTCAAAGTCCCGGCAGAAATCTTAACATTTCCTTACAAAGAAAGTCTTACAAAACCGGCCACCCCTGAAAACCGGACATCGGCCACTTTTTAAAGTACATTTGTTAACAAACATGTGTAATTTACCCTTAACATACTGGCCACTTTTTGAAGACAAGAAAATATTGGCCAAAGGTTAATTATGATCATCCAGGTGTGCAAATTGACTGATTATCCATCGGAGGTGTGAAAACACTAGTGGCCTCTTTAATTTCTATTGTTTACCTGTGCTGTCAAGGGTGTTAATTGACACTTAGCTAATCCAAGAGACCCTTCCAAATTCTGTACAAAATGTAAAAAACTGGAAATTATTGAATGAATACCATATCAAACACCATATTGTTTCAACTTACTTTCGTATGGATATAAGTGGTAGTTAATAAAGAACAAACCCATGACTGTTAATGATAATTATTAAAAGATATATTAATTTTCTTGGTTTCCATAGACTTAAAATTCCAAAGAAATATTCAAATTACAATTTCATATTTACTACTGTACTTTTTGAAAACGTCAAAACAAAATTGTTAATGACATAAGCGATGAATGTAAACAGTTTTTATAGGTAAGAGGAATTCCAATAATAGGCCTCTGTGTTTTCTTTATGTATCCTGTTATAGATTTTCAGTTTAAAATTAGATGATTTCAGCGAGAATATTTCTTGTAATTCATAATTATCTTTAGGTACAAGCGGACTAATATAATCTCCACCGATAATTGATCATAGATCACCAGATCAAAGTGAACAGTACCTACTTTGTGAATATTGAGATAAAATGTCTATAATTGCTTAATTCTCGGTATACCGGCCATCCCTCTAAACCGGCCGTTTTTTCCGGTCCGAGAGCCGGCCGGTTTAGAGAAGTTTCACTGTAAATGAAAATGATGACAAACGCCCAGATAACACTGATCGAATTGAACATATTTCATTGACATTAAAACATCAATAGGATTACAAGTTCAAAAACTAAAATAGCCTTCTCCCAATATAAAAAATTTCCATAATGTATGCCATACAATTTATGGTCAGTCATTGAAAATTGAAATTGAAAGTCTGCCTATATGCAAGGAAGTTACAGCATACACTGATTAGAAACTTACACTGTATATTTGACACAAAGACTGCTTACAGCTAAGCATTACATCCATACAGAATTAAAGACAAGGTCAAGGCCACTGGTCATCAAAAGATAGCCAGAAACATTGTATCAGACTTATAATGGTTGCTTATGGTCACACTTCTGATGTAAGTGTGCGATGATCAGGTGAATGTTAAAGCCCATGGACCTTTTGTTGTTTTAATGTACACAAACATTGAAGAAATGTGAGAGGGCATTTTGATTATCATCCTGTTGCTTTTATTACAGCTGGAGTTCAGGAGAAGAGACAAGCAGAGGAAACAAAGGGAGAAAAGAGTGAGATTTAATATCATCTGCATATATTGTACTGAAGCACAATTGTGTATGTTTATAGATAGGAAATTATTGGCATTCTTCTGAGAGAAATGAAGGTATCTAATAATCAATCCCCCCCCTCCCTAACTTTTCATTCATTGAAAATTAGAAATCTTATTAACCAAGACATCTCTAAGAAATGATTTATTTTATATATAGCCATGTTCTTTACTGTGAATTTACAGTAAGTGTGAACGACTCAGCTTCTCAAGTTTGTTCTCCGTCCCGGATAGTTGATTTCAAAACAAATCTGTCAATGATGACGCATCAAGGAAAGAACAATCACTGCGATTAAACCAATATTTAAAGGGGCGGGAATAAAAATAATTTTAGACGGGCACACGTGCCTTTACATTAGCGTGTCATTACATAATCTTTTAGCACGATGGAAGAGACCCTGCGAAAAGGGAAAACCAATACCAACTAAAACCATGATGTTGATTCTAAAATTACATGCCGAGGGTTTATCTTATGGTAAGATCAGTAAGAAATTAGGCGTCGCAAAGGTCACATGTTATAAAATTGTCAATCATGGGAACTGTTGCACCAAAAGTGTCGCCAACGAAGCTCACACCGGATGTACTTCTGTTTATCGAGTATGAAATTAAAATTAAAAAGAAGTCGAAGTGTATATAATAGAGAAATCAAACAAAATTTTTTGTACCATCAGTGTCTTTAATTTGTAGAGCTGTGAGGAATTTTTGGGGAAATGACTTTCAAGAAATTGCAAAAAAAATCCGAGAAGCATATTTCGTCTGAACACGAACGAAGTGTTGAAAACTTCTTTGCTACTGATTTTATTGCAATTTAGGGTGAGTCAGTTATATATTTTTTTTGACAAAGCGAGTGTCGTTCATACAGCGGGTAATCGCAATCATGGACATGAAGTAAGGGGTGGACCAGCGATATAGGTTTAAAGGTACGCCAGTAACGCAACTTTAACAATCAACCCTTGCTGTGGTCTAATGCTAACGAAATGCTGAATTTCTTTAATAATGCATTTCAGGAGAGGGATGGTTTGGGGAATTTAGTTTTTGCTAGAATTCACAGAACTTGCAATTGTTTATTCAATTAACAGTATCTAGCGATGGTTACTTCCGAATGTCTTCCGAAAATGTGGGTATATATAACAGTAAAAGACATCAAAGCATCCAATTGCCATGTGTTGAAAATAAATGTTTTTTCCAAATAGAATATTTATTGATCTTATTACTTAATCTGACAAATTATTTTAGGGGCGAGATCAAATGTTTTCAATGTTTGACAAAACTGA
>NC_079168.1:58386022-58406022 GCF_947568905.1 Ostrea edulis | reverse complement strand
AGTAGGTGTGGCACGCTAAAAAACCTTCACTGCTCAATGGCCATAAGTGCTGAGCAAAGGCCTAAATTTGAAGCCCTTCACCAGTCTTGGTCTTTGCTGGTCTTGGTGATGTCTCCATATGAGTGTAAAATTCTTGAGAGAGAGAAAGAGAGAGACGTTAAACAATCAATCAATCAATCAGGCTTTTAGAAGCTATTTTGTAATCTTTCCTGCATGGAGGGCTGAATCAGGATATTTAAAGAAAAGTTTTTAAGGATAGACAGGCCACTGATCACATGATTGAAATATATCAGAAACTGCATGTCATAATAGTTGCGGTCTTCATGATAACATCATAGTCTATCAGACTGTGTTACACCTTGTAGTAGGCAGTGACATTAAAACTGTCTGGTATATTGTGATGTAACAGTGATTTAGAACATTGCAGGGACGTGAATTTGAGGAATTTATGATTTTTAGAGGAGGTAACATTTCTGTGCCCATAATCCCTACAAACACCTAGAAACCCAACATGATTTGAACATATTTGTATTGATCCATTATACTAAGATTTATCAAGTATGAGAAAAATACATTTGCAGATAAATTTTGCATGCTTTGATATCCTTAATCATTCATTTTTTTTCTACTTAAATATGCCCCATTCCAACGGGGAAATAATTAAAACATTTTGGGGTTATTCAATTATATCATGAAATGATTAAATAGAGTAACTACACTGATATTGAAAGAAGAGCCATGCTATCATAAGATTAAGAGGATAGGATTGTGTTAATGTTATTTTGTCTTCTGATTTAATGTTAAATGTTCTCACTAAATATTCTGTCTGTTGTTATCTGCTTTCCTTGGTTACAGACTGTGGGAGGATGGATGGAAGGACAGATACTACAGCTCAAAGTTTGGAGTCGATGGCTCAGACGAGGAATTCAGACATACAGTGGTAAAACTGCTTAAAGATACACTCCATACACTATGTGCTGTATTTTACAGGGCTGTGTGGATATTACAAATTGTTTTAAAACCATGAAATGTTATTTTACAGTTTGTTTTGTATTTCATTTTTAGGCAAATCACTATGTACGAGGTCTGTGTTGGGTCCTGAGATACTACTACCAGGTAAGCGAATTTATAGTGTATATGATAAGGTCAAAAATAAGGTACCATTTTTATATCATCAAAACCTTTGATACACATGCCTTTGCTGTCAATACCTCTCATACACGTACCTTTGTTATCAATACCTCATACACGTACATGTACCTTTGTTATCAATACCTCTCATACACGTACCTTTGTTAATACACGTCCTTTGTTATCAATACCTTTCATACACGTACCTTTGTTATACCATCAATACCTTTTATACACGTATCTTTGATCAAACAAAACTGATGTACTGTGTTGTCTTCAATAGAGAAATTAGCAGTAGTCGATAAAATGTAGGAATAACTTTAATATTAATTTTTTAAATAGGATATTTGATGGATTTTGGTGGAAATGTAGATGTACAGTACCAGTTCTTGCACTAATTGTCAGGGCTAAGCTCTTGCTTAATTTTTTGTATTTCTGTAAATATTTTACTTACTGTAGGGCTGTGCCTCCTGGAAGTGGTACTTCCCTTACCACTACGCACCTTTTGCCTCAGATTTTGTGAATATCGCACAGCTGTCCAACTCGTTCGAGAAACACACAGTACCAGTAAGTTCATTCAAAACATATCTGAAACTACAAGTGTATAAATGTGTGTAATTTTGTATGATAGCTTAATTCTAATATATTTGATTGTAAGAATGTAAAACACCCATCTCCATAATCTTGCCATGTTGGTTTTATCATGTTTTCCCATGTGATCAGTTTGTTCATCTTTACTTATTAATATTCATGCTAGAAAATCTTATTTTTGTGTCAAGGCAACTTTTAAAATAAAAAGTCACATGAAGAAAATACTCTCATAAATGTGCAGTGAAAGTTCTCCAAACCAGCCCCTCCAAAAAAACTGGTCCTCCCAAATGACAGTGCAACTTCTCCAAACCAGCTCCTCTGAAAACCTCCTTAATTATTTTCTGATTTTTAAAGCTGTAAAGGATGGCATTCTGGATCACCAGGCTGATTTAAGTCAACAATATATCAATTACAATGTGTTCACATCAAGAGACTTTTTTGTGAGTACTATTGATGTGGAGACTTTTTTGTGAGTACTATTGATGTGGAGACTTTTTTGTGAGTACTATTGATGTGGAGACTTTTTTGTGAGTACTATTGATGTAGATACTTTTTTGTGAGTACTATTGATGTGGAGACTTTTTTGTGAGTACTATTGATGTGGAGACTTTTTTGTGAGTACTATTGATGTGGAGACTTTTTTGTGAGTACTATTGATGTAGACTTTTTTGTGAGTACTATTGATGTGGAGACTTTTTTGTGAGTACTATTGATGTGGAGTGTTTCTATCCTGGATGGAAAAGAATTTTTATTTCTTGTAAAATGTTTATGCATGTTATTTAGTTCTAGTGCTAAAATTAAATGGCAAACATGTTTATAAAGTTGTCACTAAAGGCTAAATTTTCGATAAACTGCCCACTCCTTTAATTCTGTCCGTCTCAGTCAGTCCAGCAGCTGGCTGGTTTAGAGTAGTTTCACTGTATTTTTATGAAGAGACATGTTCATGTACTCTATATGGAGATTAGTTCCATATATAGAGAGATCAGATACACGCGTATAGAGAATAATTAAATGTACATAGAGATAAATTACATACACAGATCAGTTACGTGTACATAGAGATAAATTACATAAACAGATCAGTTACGTGTACTTAGAGATAAATGACATAAACAGATCAGTTACGTGTACATAAAGATAAATGACATAAACAAATCAGTTACGTGTACATAAAGATAAATGACATAAACAGATCAGTTACGTGTACATAGAAATAAATTACATAAACAGATCCGTTACGTGTACATAGAGATAAATTACATAAACAGATCAGTTACGTGTACATAGAGATAAATTACATAAACAGATCCGTTACGTGTACATAGAGATAAATTACATAAACAGATCCGTTACGTGTACATAGAGATAAATTACATAAACAGATCCGTTACGTGTACATAAAGATAAATTACATAAACAGATCCATTAAGTGTACATAGAAATAAATTACATAAACAGATCAGTTACGTGTACATAGAGATAAATTACATAAACAGATCCGTTAAGTGTACATAGAAATAAATTACATTTACAGATCAGTTACGTATAGATAGAGATAAATTACATAAACAGATCCGTTACGTGTGCATAGAGATAAATTACATTAACAGATCTGTTACGTGTACATAGAGATAAATTACATAAACAGATCAGTTACGTGTACATAGAGATAAATTACATAAACAGATCTGTTAAGTGTACATAGAAATAAATTACATTTACAGATCAGTTACGTATAGATAGAGATAAATTACATAAACAGATCCGTTACGTGTGCATAGAGATAAATTACATTAACAGATCTGTTACGTGTACATAGAGATAAATTACATAAACAGATCCATTAAGTGTACATAGAGATAAATTACATAAACAGATCAGTTACGTGTACATAGAAATAAATTACATTTACAGATCAGTCACGTGTACATAGAGATAAATTACATAAACAGATCCATTACGTGTACATAGAGATAAATTACATAAACAGATCCATTACGTGTACATAGAGATAAATTACATAAACAGATCCGTTACGTATACATAGAGATAAATTACATAAACAGATCAGTTACGTGTACATAGAGATAAATTACATAAACAGATCCGTTACGTGTACATAGAGATAAATTACATAAACAGATCCATTACGTGTACATAGAGATAAATTACATAAACAGATCTGTTAAGTGTACATAGAAATAAATTACATTTACAGATCAGTTACGTATAGATAGAGATAAATTACATACAGATCAGTTATGTATAGATAGAGATAAATGACATACAGATCAGTTATGTATAGATAGAGATAAATTGCATAAACAGATCCGTTACGTGTAGATAGAGATAAATTACACAAAGAGATCTGTTATGTGTACATAGAGATAAATGACATAAACAGATCAGTTACATATAGATAGAGATAAATTATATTCAGGCTTGTTATTGTAAATTACTATTTATTTGATCTGGCCACTCATACTTATTATTTTGATCTGCAAATAACTGAACAGAACTCCACGCAACATAAAAATTATAGGTATCTACATACACAAATGTGAATTTCCATATCTATTAACAGCAGTAATTTTCTCACATCTACCTAGAGAATAAAAATCCCAAAGCAATAAAGTTCTAAAGCATCACAACAAGAATCAGTCGTACACTGGACAGAATCAGTCGTACACGGGTACACTGGACAGAATCAGTCGTACACGGGTACACTGGACAGAATCAGTCGTACAAGGGTACACTGGACAGAATCAGTCGTACACGGGTACACTGGACAGAATCAGTCGTACAAGGGTACACTGGACAGAATCAGTCGTACACGGGTACACTGGACAGAATCAGTCGTACACGGGTACACTGGACAGAATCAGTCTTACACGGGTACACTGGACAGAATCAGTCGTACACGGGTACACTGGACAGAATCAGTCGTACACGGGTACACTGGATTTTATGATAATTCTCACTTATACACTCTTGATTTGAGCAAGCTGATCGAGTACGTCTGATTTTAAATCACGGTCGAGTACATCTGATTTTAAATCACGATCGAGTACATCTGATGTTAAATCATGATCGAGTACATCTGATGTTAAATCATGATCGAGTACGTCTGATTTTAAATCATGATCGAGTACATCTGATGTTAGATCACGATTGAGTACATCTGATTTTAAATCACGATCGAGTACATCTGATTTTAAATCACGATCGAGTACATCTGATTTTAAATCACGATAGAGTACATCTGATGTTAAATCATGATTGAGTACGTCTGATGTTAGATCACGATCGAGTACGTCTGATTTTAAATCACGATTGAGTACATCTGATGTTAAATCACGATCGTGTACATCTGATGTTAAATCACGATCGAGTACGTCTGATGTTAAATCATGATCGAGTACATCTGATGTTAGATCACGATCGAGTACATCTGATTTTAAATCACGATCGAGTACATCTGATTTTAAATCACGATCGAGTACATCTGATGTTAAATCACGATTGAGTACGTCTGATTTTAAATCACGATCGAGTACGTCTGATTTTAAATCACGATCGAGTACATCTGATGTTAAATCACGATTGAGTACGTCTGATTTTAAATCACGATCGAGTACGTCTGATTTTAAATCACGATCGAGTACATCTGATGTTAAATCATGGTTGAGTACGTCTGATTTTAAATCACGATCGAGTACATCTGATGTTAAATCACGATCGAGTACGTCTGATTTTAAATCACGATCGAGTACATCTGATGTTAAATCACGATTGAGTACGTCTGATTTTAAATCACGATCGAGTACGTCTGATTTTAAATCACGATCGAGTACATCTGATGTTAAATCATGGTTGAGTACGTCTGATTTTAAATCACGATCGAGTACATCTGATGTTAAATCACGATCGAGTACGTCTGATTTTAAATCATGATCGAGTACATCTGATGTTAGATCACGATTGAGTACATCTGATTTTAAATCACGATCGAGTACATCTGATGTTAAATCACGATCGAGTACGTCTGATTTTAAATCACGATCGAGTACGTCTGATTTTAAATCACGATCGAGTACATCTGATGTTAAATCACGATTGAGTACGTCTGATTTTAAATCACGATCGAGTACGTCTGATTTTAAATCACGATCGAGTACATCTGATGTTAAATCACGATCGAGTACATCTGATGTTAAATCATGGTTGAGTACGTCTGATTTTAAATCACGATCGAGTACATCTGATGTTAAATCACGATCGAGTACGTCTGATGTTAAATCACGATCGAGTACATATGATGTTAAATCACGATCGAGTACGTCTGATTTTAAATCACGATCGAGTACATCTGATTTTAAATCACGATCGAGTACATCTGATGTTAAATCATGGTTGAGTACGTCTGATTTTAAATCACGATCGAGTACGTCTGATTTTAAATCACGATCGAGTACATCTGATGTTAAATCATGGTTGAGTACGTCTGATTTTAAATCACGATCGAGTACATCTGATGTTAAATCACGATCAAGTACATCTGATGTTAAATCACGATCGAGTACGTCTGATTTTAAATCACGATTGAGTACATCTGATATGGGCACCATTTCAATGAAAATTTACATATGTATTTATTCGACATGATGTTCAAT
Organism: Ostrea edulis; assembly: GCF_947568905.1. Lineage (NCBI taxonomy): Eukaryota > Metazoa > Mollusca > Bivalvia > Ostreida > Ostreidae > Ostrea > Ostrea edulis. The sequence goes on along the minus strand of NC_079168.1, from coordinate 58,399,627 downwards.
CTACTAATGTACGTTTCAGTTACGTTGGATATCACTATGTAATAGATTGCTATGTTACTTCTTTATTTTCTACTCTAATGTATAAAAGTCATTTAAAGTTATTGATTTTAGATAATCTCACACTGCATGTACATTTGAGGTAATCTCACACTGTATGTACATTTTAGATAATCCCACACTGTATGTACATTTTAGATAATCTCACACTGTATGTACATTTTAGATAATCTCACACTGTATGTACATTTGAGGTAATCTCACACTGTATGTACATTTGAGGTAATTTAACATTGTATGTACATTTGAGGTAATCTCACACTGTATGTACATTTGAGGTAATCTCACACTGTATGTACATTTGAGGTAATTTCACACTGTATGTACATTTGAGGTAATCTCACACTGTATGTACATTTGAGGTAATTTAACATTGTATGTACATTTGAGGTAATCTCACACTGTATGTACATTTGAGGTAATCTCACACTGTATGTACATTTGAGATATGTATATTGTATATGCTACATTGATGATCTTTTCACGAACAGTTGTGATAAATGTATTATTGTAGAAAAAAACATTGCAACAATTTTGAAAGATTTTGAGAACATTTAGAATAGTTTTTTCGTAACATAATTTTTTCACCCTTTGTGTGTTGGCAGTTTAAGCCCCTAGAACAGCTGATGGGCGTGTTTCCAGCCGCCAGTAAGAAACACCTTCCTCTCACTTGGCAGAGACTTATGTGTGATCCAGTAAGTTTGGGGCAGGGATGTAAGCATGATCAATGTTAAGCTTTACACGTTTCATTAATTAAAAAGAATATTGAGTGATATAGTGCTGTGTGATGTTTGATTGAAAATTTGTCCTATTTTAAAGAAAATTAAATGAAACTGTCATTGATGATTTGCATTTTATGATTTCAGGAATCTCCTATCATAGATTTTTATCCAACTGATTTTAAGATTGATCTTAATGGTAAAAAGTATGCTTGGCAAGGTAAGCCTTAGTGGAGCAGTGAAACAATTTATTGCACAAAATGCTATTCTAAATGCAAAAGCAAAATAAAATTCAGAGATTGCTTTATAGGTTGTTGAGTAAATGTTAAATTATTTTCTAAGTGAATAATTGAACTACACAACGGAGAAAGCAGTGATGCTTGCATTCCAAATGTTTACGTTAATTGTAGGTGTGGCATTACTGCCATTTGTGGATGAGAAGAGGTTGTTGTCTGCATTAGAGAAAGTCTACCCTGATCTCTCAGAGGAGGAATGTGAGTACAGCACTCTGTGTGGATTTTTCTGTACTATTTGCCAGTATTCCATGACCTATATGTAAACTTAAACACAGTATCAGAACTTGTGGAAACCTTTGATGATTTATTTTGTAGTCCTGTTGAAGGTAATTGAGAGGATGAGTTTAAACATTGTTTGTACATTGCAGGTGAGCGCAACACATGGGGCAATGATCGACTGTTTGTGGGCATCAGACATCCATCCTATTCATTTTTAGAGGGTCTCTATGAAGGCGAGAAAACAACAGAGGTCAGGTTATTTTTTTTCTTTACTAATTACTGTGAAATTGGGGGGGGGGGGGGGGGGGGGGGGGGGGGGGGGGGGGGGGGGGGGCAAGAAATGTTAAAAGTGCACTTTGACATGTTGATATTTTAAAACATGACATTGAATATTCATGTAGATACAGTGTATTTACAAATTAAGTTTCAAATTCATCATCATCAATTCCGTCTCTCAGTGTGGAGAATTAGGCTATCATTCCGTCTCTCAGTGTGGAGAATTAGGCTATCATTCCGTCTCTCAGTGTGGAGAATTAGGCTATCATTCCGTCTCTCAGTGTGGAGAATTAGGCTATCGGTCCGTTCTGTCATTGACTTACGATGTTCAGTGCCTCAGATTTGAGTTGCCTGTGGTTTTTACTGCTTGACAGAACAAAAGTTTGACTATTTAATGTAAAGTTTCATTGGATACTGTATTTTCCGTCATGTGTTACGTTATTCATGATAAGGTGGTAATATGTTTGTGTAACTCGTGCTTTTATTTCTTCAGTTTTCTATGTCAGTTTTTACAGTGATAAAACAAAACCGTATCTCAATATAATTGACGTAAACGTGATGAACTATCGCACTAAACCGACATTGATGAATGACTGGATTAATGCTTCTTTCTGTTCACCTACTTCTTTGCCAAAACTACTCAATGTTCTAGTATTTAACCCCCCCCCCTTGTTTTGTGACAAGTACATAGACAAACACACACACTGTACACATCACACAGTCATTTAGCAGACAAATTTCAAATCACAGATACCACTCATGTTACAGAGCCCGACTGTCATTACAACTCTTCTTTGTCTGTTAAGCACTAAGAATAATTATTTTTTGACAGGGAGTACAGTTAAACCCCAAGAATTCAGAGGGAATGGCAGGCTTGGTGTGGTCGGACAAAAGGGTCACCCTGACAGGAGAGTAAGTTATCAGAAACATGCTAATCAGCACAATCATTGTATTGACATGTGTAGTAGTGCAATTTCTTCGTAATTTTAGAAATATTTTGTCGGAGAAGGTGGATAAATAGTGAATGATTTCAATTTGAATATGGTTTTAACACAATGATATTAAAATGATGCTAGGAATTGTGGGGAAATGTGCACTAATAAACAAAGATTTGATTACTGGTATATTGAATTTATATAAATTTACATACACGTATATAGTATATATGAAACCTATTTCAGGACTGTTGAGTCCCCACTGAAAGAACTCCAACCAATCACAGACAACAGGGCTCTTAGGTAAGTTTGGGTTGGCTAACAGGTACATTTACAAAATGTACTTCAAATTATATCACCTTGATATCAAAAGAAGAAAAAGTTCACAGATAGATGTTTAGTGTTTAAAGTAGGGATGTTTGTTTTTATTGAGTGATATTTGATGTGTATTGTAGGTATTTTTATATGTATTGTAGTGATATTTGATGTGTATTGTTGGGATATGTTGTGTATAGTATGGTTGTTATTTTATCAGTGTTCATTATAAAGACCCACAGTATGATGAAGATCACTTGTTTGAGGCTGTGGTTCTTGAAGGAGCTGTGTAAGTAAATACAAAGGTTTTTATCATAATAATTTATAGCTTTTGAAGAAGGAAAAATACATTTTTTTAATGCATGTTTTCTACAAAATGTATTTCTGAGTGAAAAATATAATTTTTATGTAATATACTTTGGTACATTGCTGCAGTTTGTACATATGTATATATTATGAACACATCATATTGTATATTTGTATGAATACTCGTATGTATTTTTTCAATACCTTTGTACTGTTGGTAAGGAGAATAAAGAATTGAATTGGTACACTAGTACCTGCCAAGCACAATCATATGACACAGACATATGTTAAAAGCCAATCCTAGGTGTAAACTTTTTGGGCTAAGGTTTCTGAGGCTTTTATCTTTCTTGCGTTGAAGAAAACACCTATTACCTAATGTTGAGTCACAGGCAGCCTGTAAGTCTTTTTGACCAATACTTTGATGCACTGGAAACCTTGTCTAGTCTACACTGAAATACAGTATTCTTCATGTGTACAAATGTATTTGTACTATGCTTATTTAATGACTACATTTGATGTGAAGGTTTGATGGGGATAAGATTGCACCTTCCCTGACCCCCAAGCTAGATTTGTTTCCTATCTACCAGTATCTGTGGCTGTAAGTGGAAGACTCAGTGGTTCATTCTATAATTATTTTATCATATGTATGGTATACATGTTTTCTATGAATTTCATCCCACATTCCACCGTAGGAAACGAGATGTGGGATTGAGCATCTTTAGATCTTTCAATACTAGACACTGAACAAGAAGTCCAGTTGTTATTTTTTCATTAATTACTATTGTTTACTAAACATGTCTCTTTTTCTGTGTCCTAAAATTTGTTTGAATGCTTCATTTGATTTGTTCTTCTTATTCAATATTTCTTGTTTTTATCCAAGCGACAGAGCTTAATTTATGAATGAAGACAAGGATCAGAGGTTCGATGCCATTGTTTTGTTTCCAGACTCTACACTGTATGAAAATTCACATTTAGAGTCTCCATTTAAGGATGACCGTGTAATTGTTTTTTGTGGGTGAAATTGTCTGATGTCAGAAAATCAAGTATTAATGAGTCCAGGTCATATCATTTATGAAATGATAATGAAATTATGGCAAAAAATCTCTTCATCCTGTTCAGTTCATCTATTTTTCTCCTCAAGCATGCCATACAAAACTTTCATTTCCTATGGAACTTGTAAGAGGAATGCTTTCCTTATGCCCTGCTGAAGCCGGGGTAAATAGTGTGCTGTCACAACACATTGTCTCTCTAAATGCAATTAAAAATTGTGTGTAAATAAATTAATGAATTATTATTATCACGAAAGTAATAAAATTAGTACAAATTTTATTTTAATGAAATAAACCAATTAGGCCTTGGGCTATATTTTTTTTCTCTTGAGCAGTTACGTGTTCAAATAGGGACAGCTCTTTCAAACATCATACTGTATAATGGGTATTTTCTGCAGTTGTCCATTTTTTATGGATATGAAAAATCTGCAAAAAATATATATTGATACATGCAGGTAAAGATAAGTATAATGCAACCGCAGAAATTGAAAATGTAGAATATAATTTGATACCTTTTATGGCTCGGATCACAAAAAATTTCCACCCACAGAAAATACCCATTATACGGTATTGTTTGTCAACCACACATGATTGGAAAACTTTTACAAGTTTAACTCTTACAAGTTACATAGGAAATGGATTCTTTATCCCGACCCAATCAAGGGTGTACAGGGATTAACCCAGGGTTGTATTCCATATACCTTGAGAGTGAATTTGATTAAATCAACTCTTGTGACAGTTGAATTTACACATGCTCAATTAATGTACTCCATATATGAAAATAAAATATCTCATTTCTGTAGTGTTTGTTTATGACATGCAAGGTAGAAACACAAGAAATGCAAACTCTGATAGGGAAATGTGATATTAAACAAAATCATTTTTGCATTAAAAAAGACAATTGTAATATATCTTTTAATTGTCATATACTCATTTAGAATAGCATTTTGTTAAATTAGTAGAAGAAAATTATAAAAAAAAAATCATTATAGTTGTATTTTAATACAGCATTTTGACAGTGTGCATTTGCAAATGCTGTTAAAAGTTTCCTTTTAATTTCCTGTTCAATTTTAAATGTAAAATGAAGAAATTTCTTAAATATGTCAGAATCATTTTTTGTATTGTGTTTTTATCGATGCTTGACATTTCTGATACGAAATATAAACGAGTAATCTTCACACAACGTCTCTTCCTAACACACCGCCATTTTGGAACACTTGTCACTCCTTCTAAAATGGGGAGTATACTCAAGTAACACAGTTAAACACTAGTGTCGATTTTAAATCGAATTTACCCTGAGGCATCGATGTATCAAATACAACCCAGGGTAAATCCCTATACATTGATTTTAGCAACTTGACTTAAAGGGACTGGTTCACGATTTTTGAAGAATTTTTTTTTTTTCATTTTTGATGTTAAACATTAAAAACATAACTGATTTAATGTTGACAGCCAAAATTTTGACCCTCTGAACGCAAGAATAAAAGCAATATTTTAGCCTTAAATCTGTGTTATGTAAACAAAGACTCAAGTCTTTTTATGTATACAAACAAACCAGTGAAATGTTAATTTTGTAATATAAAGCATCTTAATTTTGCATAGTCACAAATTTTAACTTTTAGATAACACATTTTACCCAAAGAATACTTGAAATGTGAAAGATATAATAAACTTAGATCGATATCCATTTCTTTTGAAAATTTCGTAAACAATAACATACTGCAATCTTTGTTTACAAAACAAATAATAACTCTAAAATGAGCTTCTGTGATAATGCATAACCTTAATTTTTATGTGAAATCTTTTTAACACATTAGACAATAGATTTTGATAATTAAAAGTGAAAAACTAAATTTTGGGGAAAATCGTGAATCAGTCCCTTTAATGCAGAGTTATAGTTCAAATTTATATTTTACTAAAGTTGATATTCAGCTTAAGACAAAAAAAAAAAGAAGATCTGTAGTTCTTAGGCCAAAAATTTCAACTTTTACATATGTAATGAGGCAGGGATTTTTTTTATTAGCTGTCATATGTGTTGTTTTTCTTTCTTGTTTTACATTAACATTCTATATATAATTACGAAGTGAACATTCTTTTTTTTTTGTTCATTTATTTTCAATCACTCATTATAAACAGTAACAATGTTTGTAATCACTTGTATCTAAGAGATAATGCATAAAGTAATTGTGTTACCAAAAATGAACTTTACATTTCATAAAACTTTGAAACTTCTAGGGAGAGGGCTAAAATAGGCTGTGCTGCTGCCCAATCCTATTAATTTTTTTAATAAAATATTGTTTGAAGATAAAAAGAAAAACTATAACTTTGAAACTTTTGTTTCACTAAAAGGCTCTACATGGATCACAGTAGTACAAGAAAAGTGTACTCAATGATAAACAACGTTGAACACAAGGAATGAAATGGTTAAAAGATCAATGTAGTAGCAGCCATGCCTGAGAAACTGAAGATTAATTTTTTTGTCTGATTCTGTGTATATACAAATTTACATGTAATTTAAATCTACTTGGTTGTATGTAAATCGAAAGGAAGTGGATGTTTGCCATTAAGAGACATTTTCGGAAAATGTGTCAAAAACATCTATTGGAACGTTGTTAAAGAATTACGTTATCTTTTGTTTTCTGGAAATACAAAAAGTAAAATGACAGGAATGAAATTTCTAATATTAAATACAATTATGTGAATGGACTGGATTTGTGAAGTGAATAAAACTCTTCATTTCTATTCATTTGTTAATTGTTTTCCTCCAGGAAATTTAAATTTAAAAGTTATAAGCATTCAATGATATTAGACGTACATGTATTAAGATATCAGAATTAGTTACAAATATTACATACTTACAGTAACAATAACAGGTATAGATGTGACAGGTTTGCTTAATTCTAATGAACTTGAACTAATGAGACTTTTTTGCATACACTTTCAATGTATTATGTTAATCTTGTATTAATTGAAATGTTTAGGATGCCAGACAAAGTCCTAAAGCCCGAGGATTTTAATCAGAGGAACCCAGGTCGGGGCTGGCGGCCACAGGTCGGCATGTCGCGTAACAGTATGTATCGTGGGAAGGATATGGGAGCAGCCAACCGCATGATCAGGTAGGGGTACTGGCAGGACAGCAGTAGTCTTACCCTTCACCAGTAGTATAAAACAGAGCTATATTGAGTCAAAAAAGTACATATGATATTTAGTTAATTATAGCTACACTATGATAAACGATGTACCTGCACTGATATTGGGTAATCATTAGTAAATTTTTCAACATAACCAACCCTAACTGAGCAATCATAAATAACATGTATAGTCATTTGTCAGAGGTGTATGCTTAGCTGGTGCAAAAATCGCCAAAATAAGATTACTACTAAGATAAGTGTTATCATAGAATATGTTTCAGTTATTTCTATGGACTGTCTGGTAATTCATGCTATAAGGATTTCTTTATTTTGGTGTTTCTCTCTCCTGTTTTTGCTGTGGCCATTTCTATATGTAATGTAGTGTAGAGTATAATGTTGTTTACAGACATGGAGTTGGGAATCAGTATGGTGCAACAATACCACCACCAAGAAACTTTGGGCAGCAAGGAGGAGGGTACCAACAAAGTGAGTACCAGTTTAGAAGGGCAGCAAGCGTTTTATCAGTCAGGTGAAAATATAATTGAAAATAGAGCATGCAAATTCAAAACAAGAATTACAAGTAAGAATTCAAGTGTAGAAAGTTCTGAAAAATAAAATATTGAAAGTTTTGATGGATACATGCATAAAATGCGTAAAATGAGTTAGATTAAAATTTATGGATTAAGAATGGAGTAAGCTATCCATAAAAAAATAGTGACCGCTTACTTGTTTTTGGTCTTTTATCTGAGGCATCAGTTTGGTATTGATCAAAAAGTATTGTTATAGTTTTATGTACTGGTGAAAATATTTGTAAGAATATTAACGAAGTTAAGAGTCTGTCAAATTAAAGGACTTGCAGAGAAAGGAAAGTATGTATGTCCCCACACTTTTGTCAAAGCAGGTTAACAAAAGTGTATGCATTCTTAAAATCTCCCATCAAAGGTTTTCTGTTTATAGCATGATACATGTAAATTTCCTGTGTACATGTGATAGGTGAAGGAGATGGTTTTGTTTGAATCCCAAAAACAAGTGTCACAACAAATGTTGCTTGTTCAATCAGTCAAGTAATAAAAACCAAACCCAACCCTCCTTTTTTATGCCCCCCTTTGAAAAAGAGGGGGCATATTGTTTTGCAACTGTCGGTCGGTCGGTCTGTAGACCATGTGTTGTCCGCTCAATATCTTTCGACCCCTTTGCTTGATAACAACCAAACTTGGTACAGGGGTTGCCCCAGGAGAGTAGATGATCCTTATTGATTTTCAGGTCACATGGTCAAAGGTCAAGGTCAAACCTCTGGTCTTAAGCCCATGTGTTGTCCGCTCAATATCTTTTGACCCCTTTGCTTGATAATAGCCAAAATTGATACAGAGGCTTTCCTTAGAGAGTAGATGATCCCTATTGATTTTCAGGTCACGTGGTCAATGGTCAAGGTCAAACTGCTGGTCTTAACCCCATGTGGTAGACCATGAGTTGTCCACTCAATATCTTGAGAACCATTCACTTGATTGTAATGATATTTCATATGTGGGTTGGTTATAAAAAGAAGAGGACCCCTATTGTTTTTCAGGTCAAAAGGTTAAAAGTCAAGGGTCAATCTACTCTGGACATAGGAATATACTGTCCACTCAATATCTTGAGAACCCTTTGCTTGACAGACATCAGACTTGGTACACTGGTACATCATCAGGAGAAGATGACACCTATTGATTTTGAGGTCACATGGTCAAAGGTCAAGGGTCAAACTGGACATAGGAATATATTGACCACTGAATGTCTCAAGAATCCTTTACTTGACAGACATCGAACTTGGTACACTGGTACATCTTCAGGAAAAGATGACCCCTAATGATTTTGAGGTCACATGGTCAAAGGTCAAGGGTAAAACTGGACATAGGAATATACTGTCCGCTCAATATCTTGAGAACCCTTTGCTTGACAGACATCAGACTTGGTACACTGGTACATCATCAGGAGAAGATGACACCTATTGATTTTGAGGTCACATGGTCAAAGGTCAAGGGTCAAACTGGACATAGGAATATATTGACCACTGAATGTCTCAAGAATCCTTTACTTGACAGACATCGAACTTGGTACACTGGTACATCTTCAGGAAAAGATGACCCCTAATGATTTGAGGTCACATGGTCAAAGGTCAAGGTGGACATAGGAATATACTGTCCGCTCAATATCTTGAGAACCCTTTGCTTGACAGACTTCAAACTTGGTACATTGGTACATCTTCAGGAAAAGATGACCCCTATTGAATTTGAGGTCACATGGTCAAAGGTCAAGGGTCAAACTGGATATAGGAATATACTGTCTATACTGTCTGTTCAATATCTTGAGAACCCTTTGCTTGACAGACATCAAACTTGGTACACTGGTACATCTTCAGGAGAAGATGACTACTAATGCATTTGATGTCACATGGCCAAAGGTCAAGGGTCAAACTGGACATAGGAATATACTGTCCCTTCAATATCTTGAGAACCCTTTGCTTGACAGACATCAAACTTGGTACACTGGTACATCTTCAGGAGTTGATGACCCCTATTGATTTTTAAGTCACATGGTCAATCCACTCTTGACATAGGAAGATATTGTCTGCTCAATATTTTGAATTGATGATACTACTCTCAATTAAATGATGTGTGTGTGTATAACCCTTTTCAATTTTGCACCATGGGGGGCATATGTGTTTTACAAACATCTCTTATTTATTTAAAATTTTATGTATTGCACAATAAAATAAATGTCCATGATTCAATTGTTGAATGTGTAACAGGGGTCTCCCTTCAACGATCCCCATCCTTTGATGATGGCTTCCGTTCACTTGCTTCTGATGAAGTTTAATATGTGAAGGAAGGTAGACCAAAATGTCTGAGTAGTGTCAATTCTAATGTGTCAATAATCAAGTTCTCACACATAATTGAGAATAAATCTATAGCAGATAAACAAGTACACATACAGTAAAACATGGCTATAGCAAAGTGCTGGGGAGGAACAATTTTGATTTGTTATAAATGTTATTCATTATATCCAGTGAGTTTACAATGTTTTGTAAAAAGCAACAGAAAATTACTTCACTGTAAGCATGACTTTATTAAACCACCGCGGTGGCCTAGAGGTTAGAGCGTTCGCCCCACATGCGGAAGGCCGGTGTTCGAATCCCGGCTGCAACAGACCTTAGTCGTTAAAACATGTAGTGACAGTTTCATTGTCAAACGCTCATAATCAGGTGTGAATGTCACGGGTCCTCGGAGATAACCTTAAAAACGGATGTCCTGTGTCACAGTAGGTGTGGCACTCTAAAGAACCCTCACTGCTCAATGGCCGTAAGTGCCGAGTATAGGCCTAAATTTGAAGCCCTTCACCAGTCTTGGTGACGTGTCCATATGAGTGAAAAATTCTCGAGCAAGACATTAAGCAAGATACAATCAAAGAAGAGGGGCATATTGGTTTGCACCGGTCAGTCGGTTGGTAGACCAAATGTTGTCCACTCAATATCTTAAGAACCATTCACTTGATCGTAATGATATTTCATATGAGGGTGGGTTATGAGTAGAAGAGGACCCCTATTGTTTTTCAGGTCTGCACATAGGAAGACACTTTCCTCTGCTCAATATCTTGAGAACCCTTTGCTTGACAGACATCAAACTTGGTACACTGGTACATCTTCAGGATAATATGACCCCTATTGATCTTGAGATCACATGGCCAAATGTCAAGGGTCAAACTGGACATAGGAATATACTGTCCGCTCAATATCTTGAGAACCCTTTGCTTGACAGACATCAAATTTGGTACCCTGGTACATCTTCAGGAGAAGATGACCCCTATTGATTTTGAGGTCACATGGTCAAAGGTCAATTGTTAAACTGGACATGAAAATATATTTTAAGAATTATTTGCTTGATTGACACCAAACCTGGTACACTGGTACAGCATAAGGAGTAGATGACCCCTATTGATTTTACACTTGGTCAATCCACTCCTGACATTGAAAGATATTGTCTGCTCAATATTTTGAATTGGTGATACTACTATCAATCATATTATGCATGTGTATAACCCTTTTCAATTTTGCATCATGGGAGGCATATATGTTTTACAAACATCTCGATATAAGCGTGTTCGCTGTAATCATGTTTTACTGTACATATATATCGAACACTAGGAAACATAGATATACTTACAGTAAAATACAAAGCTACAAAAAGAATAACATGAACTTATCCCTACTGGAGAAGGGTTGCCATAAAAAACCAACGATCTACTCATCATGCTGGTCTGGAAATAAACAGGCATGCTAAAGTGGACCCATCTGCTTGGTAAGCAGTACACAGCTCTCAATCGGTCAGTATTAGTTCACAGTACTGATTGTATAACCCAACTCTTAATCACACCCAAACATTAGAAGATTGCTGGTTGAGGGTATGAAATGAGCTACAAAGTTATCAGAGTTACTCCTCTTTGTGAATATTTGATAGGTGATATTCATAAAGAAAGAGTTACTTTTCTTTTATTCAGGTGAAAAATAAGTTAAGGAGGTACTCTACATTGTCATAATGGCTGACTTCCTTTTAAAACATGGATGAAAATATAAATATCAGCAATATTTGTCTATTCATTTAAAGAATTCTCACCTAGCTGAGTAGCTCAGTAGGTTAGCACGTTGACTGATGAACTGTAGATCACGTGTTCGAGTCCAGCAGAGGTTTTAAATTTTTCTGAGATTGCTTTCAACTAAAACTGTGTTTTTTGATTAAATAGGTAAATTTGAAAATTTTCAATTTCAAAATATTGTTTTACATATCCTTCACTTTTCATCTGTATCAAATTTCTCTGGTGTAGCATACCTTCTTAAACAGTATTATCAAAATTTCACAAAAACTGGTTAAAATGATATAATAGTATTCATAACAATTTCATGAAACTGTCTCTTTTTAAATATACAAAATGTTTGGGGAAAATAAAGAAAATCCATTGCATAATGGACTTGATAGATAATTTAATGAAAACAGGGTTATTGGCCTTGGATTCAATATTTCAAACATATAACTGATTATTCATATACGACTTTTAAAATATTTCATGGTTAACAAGATTTTTAACTCACCTGAGCTGAAAGCTCAAGTGAGCTTTTCTGATAACCTGTTGTCCGTCGTCTGTTCGTCCGTCCATCTGTCTCTCCGTCTTGTCTGTAAACTTTACATTTTCTACTTCTTCTCCAGAATCACAGGGCCAGTTTCAACCAAACATGGCCAAAAGCATCCTTGGGTGAAGGGCTTTCAAGTTTATACAAATGAAGGGCCATGCCCCTTTCAAAGGGGAGATAATCACAAAAATGCAAAAATTGGGTGGGGTCATTTAAAAATCTTCTTCTCAAGAACCACTGGGCCAGAAGAGCTGAAATTTACATGAAAGCTTCCGGACATAGTGCAGATTCAAGTTTGTTCAAATCATGGCCCCCGGGGGTTGGATGGGGCCACAATAGGGGATCAAAGTTTTACATACAAATATATAGGGAAATTTAAAAAAAATCTTCTTCTCAAGAACCACTGAGCCAGAAAAGCTGAAATTTACATGAAAGCTCCGGACATAGTGCAGATTCAAGTTTGTTCAAATCATGGCCCCCGGGGGTATGATGGGGCCACAATAGGGGATCAAAGTATTATATACAAATATATAGGGAAAATCTTTAAAAATCTTCTTCTCAAAAACTACTGGGCCAGGAAAGTTGAAATTTACATGAATGCTTCCTGACATAGTGCAGATTCAAGTTTATTAAAATCATGGCCACCGGGGGTAAGATGAGGCGACAATAGGGGATCAAAGTTTTAAATACAAATATATAGGGGAAATCTTTAAAAATGTTCTTCTGAAAAATCACTGAGCCAGAAAAGTTTACATTCACATGAAAGCTTCCTGACATTGTCCAGATTCAATTTTGAAAAAATCATGGTCCCCGGGAGTAAGTTGGGGCCACAATAGGGATCAAAGTTTTACATGCGAATATATTGGAAAAATCTTTTAAATATGAGCCAAGGTGACTCAGGTGAGTGATGTGGCCCATGGGCCTCTTGTTTACAATAACTAGTGAAAAAGACTCCAACAAATTTTATGTCCCTGTCATGCTTAAATCTTATTAAATCATTGACTTTGTGAAATCTTATGACATCACAGGAGGGTGGAGCTAAGTTAATTGCTGAAACAATATGTATATTTAATAATACATAGAATTGAACTATTGGTAAATTCCCTTGAAGTTTGTAATTGCAAACTTGTTTTGCCATTAA
>NC_079168.1:58276022-58381022 GCF_947568905.1 Ostrea edulis | reverse complement strand
ATTCATCACTACTATTCTCTCAGAAATTCCTAAGCCATGCTTATCCAGAGTACTTGTCATCTCACGATGAAAAGCAGCTCAGAAGCCCTCGCAATCAATTGTAGACTCTTTAAAGAATTATTCCAACTCACCAAATTGGATTTTTCTTCAATTTGTCTACAATACAAACTCGTCAATTTCGATCACATGCAATATCACATCTTTAATGGTTTCTTCATTCCGTCAAATTTATTGCCAAGTTAATAAAAACCCTGAGTTTGTCAATCTTCACTGCTGCCTCCTTCACAATAATGATGGCTTGATTCAATAATTCAACACATAGTTCCTTGCTCTTGGTTACACAGCACTACCAGCTCATGAATATTTTTAATCAAAGTTTTATAGCTTATTGTTTTATGGTTTTTACTGAAAGTTTTTTTGGGGAAATTCTGTTTTCTACTGAAATCACATATTTATACCAGCAGATTTTGAAAACATACCATCAAGTTATGTAAACTAATTTTCTTAATCTTGTGAATTGAAAAAGAATGGGAGAAAATGTTTAGAACATATTTTTTTTAACTTCCACCTATGTGTATTGAATAAATATTAGACTTATATTTACATATATTACCCTTTAATCTTGTAAGAAATGAAACACAAATATTACAGTTCTTTTTGGACTAAATTTACTGCTTGGTACTTGTATTTCATAAATTCTGAAATAAAAAGTATTGTTAGTTGCACACAAATATCAGTTTGATTCTAACTAATGAAGTCTTTTATAGATCGATTAGTGCAGCAGCGGTTAATTATATGTTGATACCACTAAATTATAGTCTCAATTTAAATCGAACGTCCCGACATTTAGTCAATCAGACTCAAAGCATCTGCTGTCATTAAATACCTCCCGCCCAAATCAAACAAGGCAAGATTCCCTCATTCATCCAGTCTTACAAATTTTGATATTTTTTTTATTTTTCCCCCTGAAATGTTGCTGCTAAATTTACAAAATTATCTTGCATGGGTTACTTAAATCTGTTTAAGGACATGATAATGCAGAGAGAAAAAACTAGCATGGTGGCTCCACAAGCAAGCTTGGCTCTAATGAGGAGATGGTGACTTGTGTCGGCCCTATCTGCCTTGGGGCACTACAGGCACATTGGAATATAATTTGATGTTTCATGAGCGAGTTACTAAACTACATGAGGATAAACTTTTTCTAGCCCAGTAGATCTCTTTTCTCCTGTGTTTAATGGAGGATCTTTTCATTCTTTCTCGGTGAAAGGTTGATTTCACGATTCAGTACCTGATGCCTTTGGGAAGGGAAGATAATTTTGCATCATTTGTCTCCCTTAATTTTGCTAATTACTGTCGCATAGAAGTTGAAGAAACAATTCACAAGACAAGGAGGACATGTTTTAGAAAAAATTTAGCCCAATAAAAAGGTTTGTTATCATCCTAAGGAAACAATTTTGATGAAAAAAATAGCTACATGTACCATATAACATATTTTTGTGGGTAGCTAAATTGTTATTTTTTGATGTGGTACATATATTCTATATGCTGAGGATGCTGACAGATGTTTAAATATCCACATAGATATCCCAGAATGTTTACATCATCCATATTAATATCCATCACCAAATCCACAAAAATTGAATCACAAATACATTTACATATTGTTTATACAAACAGCAAATTTTGCACCTGCAGACAAACATAAGATAGAAACAATGAAGTATAACAAGATCAGTGTAGATTTTAAGTTCGAGCAATTTACAAATTGATTATGGCGTTTACATACGATTTTTGTTTTTTTATGTTTTTCAGGAGGGGGATATGGCTCCTCTGGTAACTATGGAAACAATTCTGGGTATGGCTACAGGTAAGATGCACTAGTTCTTTATCTGGTAAAAATTATGTGGACACCTTCTCCACTGTTGTCAATTCACCTAACATGTTCTCAAGGTATTGATATATTAAGTTTAGTTGATACCCTATAATAGCATACTAATATGAAAAGAGAATTTTTTTCATTTCAAGTGTTATAATATAATCGTTTGTTAAACAATTTATTATAATCCACTCTTCGTGTGTTAACTTTTGAAGTTTAAAGTAATTAGTATAATTTGAATTTTGACATCCAGATTTTAAGAGGGATCAAAAACATTCCTAAGTTTGGATATTATTTACTTTACTATGTGTAAATGTAAAACTATCTGTGTATGCTTGCTTGTCCTTTCTATCATTAGAAAAGCACAAGGGAGCTTTATAAGACATCATCTGTGTCAATATTAGAGCATTTAATTGGTCGACTTCAAAAGCGATGACTTTTACAAAGTGTAATTGAAAAGGCAAGGAGGTGTTCTTCTGAAAGAAGCTCAGAGACTGAAAACCGAGCTCACACACACCAGTAGATCAGTAATCACATAGAAGATTTGTTACATTCTCATGATTAAAAGGTAATTCAACCAAAGATGGAGTTATTGGTTTGTAAACATTTTTTTAAATATACTATATTCATATTTACGAATTAACGATATTTTATACTGAGTTATTAATAACTAGTTTTTCAACAAATATAAAGTAGATGTAAATTATGCCTATAGTAAACATAAAATAGTGTCACCAATATAATCTATAGGACCACAGAGTAAATGAAGGCCAGTAAATGATCTCATTAGTGTTTTGTGTTGATTTCAAGGAAATTAGAACCTTAAATTTATAAAGCAGCCCTAAAGAACATGTAGCAATTAAATATGAAGAGGTGTACTTGAGCGCGGCCAGGATTGGCACAGGCATTGGAAGGAAACACCTGTGCTGAACTCATACGCGACTCCCCGTGGATCAGAGAGGAAGCACACAAATACACCACAATTAGCACAGTTCTTCAAATATGAAAGAGATATCATTGGTGATTGTGCCTAGATCTGTGAAAAGTGTTGGAGTCTCTCTACAACAAGGCTGACACATGCTGACTGTTGACAAAGACACAGATTTTTTTGGAACAACGTTGAGAAGCATACAGAAAATTATTGTACGCCTTTTGATGAAGTAGAATATTAAAAGCAGTTTAATTAATTAGTATTTACATATTTTTCACATATTTAGCTTGTTTTGTATTGATAAGGTTTCATACTGTGATAGGGAGGATCTGATAATTTGTGAGCACCATGTAAATGCGTACTCCTTGCAGAATTTTTCTTTGAACAACTTCCTGTCGTGAAACCCCAGCAACTGCCTCATTTGGTGGTCTAGATCTGTGATGGAGCTTCAATTAATTGATAAAAACACCATATATTTTTTTAGGATTTCTCATTTTATAGGTCAAACAACTGTGACAGATAAAAAGATATTTATACCCCACGCAACGAAGTTGCGGAGGAGGGTATAATGTTTTCGACCCGTCCGTCAGTTCCTTTTTTGTCAGCGCAACTCCTCAGAGACCGCTCAATAGAATTTCGTGAAACTTTGTAGTTAATAAGGACACACAGTGTGGATGTGCATAATTCCAGGAAATTTTGATTCAATAATTTTTCTAGGAGTTATGCCCCTTTTGAACTTAGAATTTCGAGCCCCTCTGTCCTGTTCTTGTCGGCACAACTCCTCTGAGACCGCTCAACAGAATTTCGTGAAACACTGTAGTTAATAAGGACACGTTGTGTAGATGTATGTATTCCTAGGAAATTCTGATTCAATAATTTTTCTGGGAGTTATGCCCCTTTTCATCTTAGAATTTCGAGCCCGTCTGTCCTATCTATGTGAGACATAGTCAAGCAATGTTGGAGCTTGGGGTATGTGAGCTTGCGAACTTCTGCATTCTTTCATTTAAGTGGCAAAACTTTAAAATAGTCCAGAAAATATGAAAATATTTTGAGCCGAGTTGCGACGAAGTTGAACTCGGCTATTGGTTTGGTGATGCGGGCGGGTGGGCGGGCTTCAACAATTGGTTTCCGGATGATAACTCGAAAAGTTTACAATCTAATCAAATGAAACTTTGATATATTGTTGGGTACCAGGTAAGGAAGACCCCTATTAATTTTGGAGGAAAATGGTCAAAGGTCAAGGTCACAGTGACCGAAAATAGAATGAAAATTTCTGAAAAATTTGGTTTCCGGATGATAACTCAGAAAGTTTAAGTCCAAATCAAATGATACTTAAAAATATTGTTATGTACCAGGTAAGGAAGACCCCTATTGATTTTGGAGGAAAATGGTATAAGGTCAAGGTCACAGTGACCGAAAATAGAATGAAAATTTCTGAAAAATTTGGTTTCCGGATGATAACTCAGAAAGTTTAAATCCGAATCAAATGATACTTAAAGATATTGTTATGTACCAGGTAAGGAAGACCCCTATTGAATTTGGAGAAAATAGGTCAAAGGTCACAGTGACCGAAAATAGATTTAAAATTCAAAAAAAAAAATTGGTTTCCGGAGGATAACTCGAAAAAAATTTTTAATTTGAATCAAATGAAACTTGGATATATTGTTGGATACCAGCAAAGCAAGGTCCCTATTGATTTTGGAGAATCAAAGGTCAAGGTCACAGTGACTGAAATTAGATTGAAAACTTAAGACAAATATGGTTTCTGGACAGTAACTCAAAAAGTTTAAAACTGAATCAAATGAAACTTAGTCATATTGTTGGATAGCAGGTTAGGAAGACCCCTATTGATTTTGGAGAAAAAAGGTCAAGGTCACAGTCCTGAAAAAAGATTGAAAATTTTAGAAATATCTGGATCTGCATGATAACTCTAAGAGGTAATATACAACAGTGAAGGATGCCCATTTCCAAACTCCTTTAAAAAATATATTCACAAGAATTTATTACATTATATCCAACAATTTGTTCTTCACAATTATAAATATGCCACATCATTCCTGACTTTACAATGTATTCTATGCAACTCGGCTCATGCACTCCTGGGTGCATATATTGATTTTTATAGATATTGTACAAAGTAATAGATTAAAAAAAAGTCAAGTACATGAATACACTATGCTATTTATAGAAAACATCATCAGAATATGTAATAGTTTTATATTTTGTAAATTCGGATTTTGTATTGACACTTAAGCATCTGTAGTCCTTCTCACAAAAGTCTTGACTAAGGTTAAAAAGAAAACTTACCCAACAATAAAAAGTACTTCACAAGGTTTTCAGGATGTTTAAAGGTTTATCAGCCATATAGAGATAGTGTCTGTGCTCATTAAAAAACTACAAGAGAGGAACTATATGGAAATTGCAGCATTTCTAAATTTTGATTCTAGTCATAAGGTTATTTTGTGAAACAGGACTGGCTGAGTACTAATTATTGCCACTTTTTCAATCTTTCCTGATGATTTCTTGTATTCCTGAACAGCAAGCTGTGTTGTACATTTTGTATTACTGTACAATAAAAGTTACCAAAAGTTGTATTTCATTTTCCTTGAAGGATTAATTTGGCTCTTAAAAACCATAAAACTTCAAATGAAATCTTTGAGATTTGAAATATATTTTCAAACTTGATTTTTATGTTGTGAAACACTGAATATCTTGCTCTATGAGACCAGAAATAAAGCTTTAATCAATTGTTTGGTTTTTTATGGAATATAGTGTTACCCCTTTCCATCATTCTGTAATAATTTAGTCTCCGTTCAACGAAAATTTGGTATATAGATACATCTTGAGAATATTCAGGTCAAATCTATGACAGAATTGTGCTCGTTAGACTTTTAAAAAAAATTAAAACAATTCATAGTTTCTGCTTGTTATAGACGTATTATGAGAATATGCAGGTGAAGTACTTGAGCAAGATAACTTCACTTATTTCCAGCAAGGTCATTCATGTCGTTCCGACACATCTACATGTAATATTTAGAAAAAATAGAGCCACTTCATGAACTAGATTGTCAATTCTTTCAATGATGTATATTTGACAAACATGTATGTAGTAACATTACAAATCTGTTTATGAAGTCACTAAGAGGAAATTCTTATGAAAATTGGCATTTTTTTCACTAAAATTTCAAAAATCTAAGGAAAGTAAATTTTAAAGTCATTTTATGTGGACAAATATATTACCATGTAGTACTTTCAATGCCATACTTTAGATGTACCCAAAATTCATGGGTCATCTCATATGTCACCACTTCTTTATCAAATGGAAATTATACATTCTTAAAAATTCCTTTTTAAGTAATTATTTTGCATGTAATTTCAAAACTGTTTACAGATTTATGTCTGTGTTGATGCGAGCCTCGATCATCCAGACATTTGTGTACTTTCCTTACAAATGTCTGGACTCTTTGAACTGTTATATTTTTCTAAACTCAAAGCGAGGCTTATTGAAATTCTGATAAAGATGCTGATTGGCTAGTTCAATAAGGTGAAAACTGCGCCCATAGGAGTTGGAGCATACATTTTCCACTGAAATAAATCAGATTCAGTGTTTAGAACATTTTTCTTCCGGAAAACATCAGTTTGGATTCTTCCTTGTGCAACTATTATATATGTTGAATATGACATCTGGGATGACCCTTGTTTGAAATACAATATTTTCAATTAATCCTGATAAAGTATCTTTTATTTGAGTTCATGCAAAGAACTCACAATTTCTATCTTGCAAACACATTCTATTTCAATAACGTCCTTAATTTGATCAGTGCCATTTAATGGGGACAATTTTTCCTACAGAAAGTGTCCAGATGATTATGGAGAGTAGATACAAACATCTGAAGGACTGAGACAATATTGATACAGGCTGTGCATCATGGCAACATAATTGAAATTTTCATTATTCACATGAATATGATTTTCTGCTTCTGAAATTTTAGATCTTATGATTTTGATTAACACCAAGAGCATATACTTAAACAATAAAATGCTTTCTTTGTTGTTTCATCGGGTGATGAAGGTATAAATTCAGATTGCAGAATAAATTCATAACCCGCTTATGCAGGTTATATATAAAAAAAAATTATATTTATATTTTTATGTATTGTTTTAAAATATAAACTAGATTTAAGTACTAATGCACCGTTTGACCTTGATGATGCTCCATATTTGGTAATGATTACACAGACAGGTGGTACTAAAAAAAACTGGATTGAACTAGTTTGCAACAAACATTCATTCATTGTCACAGATGAAAGCATTGTTAATTTCAATAGAAATATAAGAGAAAAGATTCAGTGAATGTAAATATATGTATATGTTAAATCAAGGACATGTTTTGTCCAATACGTTTGAAAGGTTCACAGAATCTCAAGGTTCACAATGCATATCTATATATTTAGGTTATACTGATACAAAATCCAAAAGATATTTCTAGATGCTTAATTTAATTAAATATTCAAGAACTTTAGATATAGAATTGTGTGAGCTTCAAAAGCCAAGTTAGCATTGACTGGTACCTGGTGAAAGTCCATACTTGCCCAATAGAGTTTGTAAAAAAGTATTTGTTAACTGCAGAGATCAGCAAGGATGGAGAGGTGGTGGGGGAGGAGGTGGGTACCAGCAAGGTGGAAGAGGAGGGTACCAGCAAGGAAGAGGAGGAGGAGGATATCAGCAATATGGTCAAAGGAACCAAGGTTACCAACAACAGCAACAGAGAAGCTATGGAGGAGGTGGTGGTTACCAAGGCAACAACAGAGGAAATTCTGGATACAACAATCGAGGCAATCATAATAGAGGGGTAAGTCACAATCATACTGTTAAATCAGACAAGTCAGAGGACATTTGAAAAATTTAATACAAACTAATGTGATTATATTATGTAGAATTACTATATTAACAGAACACATTCAATTCTGAAAGCCTTTATGACAGGGTAGATGATTGAAAAGGGAACAAAAAGAAAGTTGTTTAAGGAGGTGTGCTACACCAGAGAAATTTGATGTAGATGAAAAGTGGAGGATATGTACAAAAATATTTTGAAGTTGAAAATTTTGAAATTTACTTTATTTTGTCAAAAAATACAGTTTTAGTAGAAGGTAATCTGAAAAAAAATTAAAACCCCTGCTGGACTCGAACCTGCGACCTACAGGTCAGCAGTCGGTATTCTAACCTACTGAGCTACTCGGCTAGGTATCTAACTGGAAAAGGAAAAGTCAAATATTGCTGATATCGATTTTTGCATCCATGTTTTTAAAGGAAGTCAGCCATTATGACGATGTAGAGTACTACCTTAACTAGTTACTGAATTGAATTCACATTAGGAATAAGAAAAATTATGCCTATCTTTAATACATTGTGAATGAATGCATTGATCTGCGTTTGGCAGGGTTATCAGCAGCGATATTAAAGGACCTAGCTGTGATTCACCTGCTACAATGTCAACAGCCTGGACTGAAGAGTTTATCTCGCCAGCAACATGGAATGCATTTTATCCCTCATTGTTATTTTATTTTGTGAATTGTGAATTTATTGGAATTTGACATTTCATTATATGAACATATGATTCAGAGCATCAATTCTTCATGAAGAAATAAAAATGTTTTTAAATGTTATTTATTATACTGTTTCCTTCTGTTTATAATGGGTTTCTTTTATGGCAGAAGTTTTCCTTATAGGACAAATCATCTCAAGATTAAAAAGAGAATTGCATGTGCTTCAGAATACATAGAGATGATTTGGGGGTGTCAATGAGGAATTTTTGTGATAGTGACAAAGTAGAAAATTCCAGACGGCATCCCGTGATGACGTCATACAGCAGCACTGTAGTAGACTGATAAAGCAATCTCTTCTCCAAAAAAGCAATACAGAACAAATGACAGGGATAAGCATGTCGAGTGCCTGACTGGTACACAGTAGGGATATCCATGGCTAGTTTTTTTCTTCTTCTGATAACCACAACTTTATCATGAGGTATATTAAGGTTGCCCACTCCATGATGTCAAGTCGGCAGTCATATTTTGTAAACTTGGAAATTTCAGGATTTAAACGTCGAGCTCTGTTTTGACAGCATGTAGGGATGTTTGTGGCATTTTAAACATCCAAGCCTTACCATTTTGACACAATCTGTCATAGCAAGAAACGATTGATTTGGCACGATGAATGAAAAGCAAAACACGCACTTGTCGGGGGCTTATATGCTACACCCCAACTTCCATTTAATCGGCACGAACGACGTGAAAACAAATAATACAGACTTAGTCTTGGGTCCCCGCAGCCCGTCGACCGCCCCTCCCCACAAACACGAATCCCATATCGGGACTCTTTCTCAAACTTCGGTCCACAATACCTGTCTATGTAACGATTGTCTGGTTTTCCTTCTAGGTAGTGTCGAAGTACCGCATTGATACAATATTTACAAAAGCTCCTCATGCAGTTCAATATAATTTTAAAATCTTTACCACTGTTACGGCTGTCAGATAGTATTTTACAACTGGCTACCAAGTGTAATCAGCCTTCAACTCTAATGAAATGCTGTGTTGTATCGTGTATTCATAAATTAGAATAATAATATGGCACAACAGCACATTTCAAAAACCACCCTTCTTATGATCAATGTAAATGGAGTATATGTATCTTTAACTTAATATAAAGTTTGGTACTCAACGGAAAACTAATGATTGTAAAACAAAAATTAAACTAAAGGTATTAAATGTGCTTGGCGTGAAGAAATGTCGACATGGGCACTCAAGCTTATGAGGGCTGCAAGATTTGAACATAGGACTCTCCAGACTGCGGAAAGGGTGTAAAACAAGCCCTTCTTGGAGTGAAGACGACCATAAGTGTCAAACACTGAGGTAAGTACCGCGACACACGTGAAAATGATTCTTCACTGATATTGAAGTGTTAAGTACATTCAAAGATGAAGTTGAAAACTATCGTCCCTACCCTTGATGGCCACTAAACGTGGTGTTACAAGTGTGCTTTTGAGCTCTTGAAATATCGAAACTTATCATCACGGATACGCTGTGGGGAAAAAATGGACGCATGTTTCGAAATGTTTGTAAGATTATAGGAGCTTTTGACAAAAAGGCCACTGAAAGTTAAGACTTAACTTTCGTAAATTGGAATATGTATATAGTTTCATGGGATTTGACGTGCATTTTTTTAATATCTTGAACAGATGCGAAAATTATGACAGATATTAACATCTAATAATGTTTATTTCCACCATAAAGTAATTATAATGGAATATTTAAACAGGGGATATATACCCCCTTGATTTCAGGGACAGTGGAATAAAATAGCAGGGGTTATCAAGCAATGCTATCCCATGGCGCTTCTGTCAACACGAGCGAAGATAACGAGCAGACGACAGCGGGAAAGCGCGCGTTAACTGTCCCATGATTGCCCTGTCGTAAATTCTCCCAGAAAGATTCCGTATACGGGCATAAATTGGCCCTCTCTGTTTATTTAAGAAATGCTGCAGACTTGACATTGATATATCCCTTGGTAAAATTTTCACATAATTAGGCAAATTCTATGATTTTTAAAACATGTCTATACACTAAAGAGATTCTGTTCTTATCAATACGATTTCAAACTATAAATGAATAGGTGAATACTAGTAAAAGAAACCTAGTTTTTAAGTTCGTTACTAAAACAATGTAAGGGATATATTCTATTTTATTTCGGGGAGGGGGGTGTAGAAGATGAAAAAAGGAGAAAATCCCACAAAATTCTGCACAAAGAACTAGATTCTTGTTTTGTATTAAATGACTCTGTTAATTTCCTATTTCGACAAATGTCCAGTTGTCCATAATTCTATGTATAAATAGAAAGCAGACTTCTTAATACATTCCCCCAATGGTTAACTAACTGTTATGGAACACCGTTAGATGAAAGTAAATGCACGAGTACTTCCGATTGTGCGCAAGTAAGTGAAGCCTTGCATGAAGTTAATTGATACAGACAGAGGAAGAAAATAAGTAAAACATCTATCATTGAACAACGTGATTTTACATTTGCCTAGTCCAAATCGTTGCCAAAATGACAGAGCCTTGCGATTAATATATGCACCATTTCAATTTGTTGGAGAAAGCTAATTTAAAATCACCATCTATATTGACCCAATAAAGGTAATTCTATGTGACTTTTCTAACGTAAAGTGAACAATGTCGATAGGTAAAATATTCTTTGACTTGATATTGTGCTGCAGCGTAAATAAAAGACATCGCTACTTCTTGAAATCCAAGTGATATTTGAGTTTGAGTCGAAATTGTCAAGAGGGCTCTGAAAGCCTCGACCTTACCCTCGCCGAATTATGTATAATTTACTATGCATGTAAGATTTAGGCAACTGTGAAAATTCATGTGAAATCTTCAGTTCTTTTGTGACTACGATAGTATAATTTTAGTGGCATTTTATCATCTGTCGTCGTTTTCTTTTCCCCAATGAAAATGCCACATAAATATATTGCTAGTGTTCAAAAATATGGATCGCATTGGAGAACATGATTTCTTTTTCTATCATAGACTTATTATTAAAAGATATGTATACGCATTATGATTAATGATATAAATCATACTGATTCTCCAATGCGCTGCGCTTTATGTTGCACCTTTTCATCAAGATTTCAACTTTTCAGAAAAATCTTGGCAGCATAGCATAGAATCTCTCATTTTTCTATGAATAACATGTTAGAAAGTTGTGTATACACTCTTCAAAGTAAAATTAAAATTTGCTTTTAAAAAATGAGTTAGCCTATACCACAGAACCAAATCACGCTCGTTCCACACATCATATTCCGGGACTACTTTCCCTTTGAATAATGAAGTCGAGCAGAATATTGAAATGGCTGGAGCTAGACCTTATATATAGTGTTTAAAATACCATGCATAGAATATTGATAGTTTTATGATTAAAAAAGGAAAACTATAAACTCTATTAAAATGCTTCTACGAATCCTCTACATGTACATGTATTTTTTAACTTATCGGTATCTTTAAAACGTTTCAGTTAGCAAGGATATTTACAATGAAAATCCATATCGGAAATGTGTCATTATATTTACATTCCAACAGGATTTTGCTATGAAAAACTTAAAAAAATATGGAGTGTGTAATGGGACAACAGCATTGGCGTGTCATCTCAATGCTGAAATAACAATCACGTTAACATCGCAATGACACACTAAACAATGGCGTTGACATCATATGAAAGAAAGCAGCCACGACTATTCTACAACTTATTGACTGATACAGAAATATAGAAGATAGGGTGTTACAATGATACCTTACCTATAAAAAAAAATCACTCGTAAATCTTGCATCGAAAAACATGGAACACGTTCATCAAAACTCATTTAATGACTTAATTTGAATCATATAACATTCTCACTTCACTGCGTAAGGTCCATCCAAATATACTTAGTGTAAATCTAATTTTTAAAGCATGTGGTTTGGCTTTTGTGATTGTAGCCGAAGATAAAGTTGTGAAGAACTACACAGTGCTTTTGAATATTATTAATCTGGCAGTTTTTCGAAATTTGTTCGTCTAATCAATTTGCCACAAATATAATTCATAGCACACCAGGCAATTAGGGGTGAAAATATTTGTCACTACAGAGTAATCATGAACTATTTGTCACTACAGAGTAATCATGGAATATTTGTCACTACAGAGTCATCATGAACTATCTGTCACTACAGAGTCATCATGAACTATTTGTCACTACAGAGTAATCATAAACTATCTGTCACTACAGAGTAATCATGGAATATTTGTCACTACTGAGTAATCATGAATTATTTGTCACTACAGAATAATCGTGAACTATTTGTCACTACAGAGTAATCATGGAATATTTGTCACTACAGAGTAATCATGGAATATTTGTCACTACAGAGTAATCATGAACTATTTGTCACTACAGAGTAATCATGGAATATTTGTCACTACAGAGTAATCATGAACTATTTGTCACTACAGAGTAATCATGAACTATTTGTCACTACAGAGTAATCATGGAATATTTATCACTACAGAGTCATCATGGAATATTTATCACTACAGAGTAATCATGGAATATTTGTCACTACAGAGTAATCATGGAATATTTGTCACTACAGAGTAATCATGAATTATTTGTCACTACAGAGTAATCATGGAATATTTGTCACTACAGAGTCATCATGAACTATTTGTCACTACAGAGTAATCATGGAATATTTGTCACTACAGAGTAATCATGAACTATTTGTCACTACAGACTAATCATGAACTATTTGTCACTACAGAGTAATCATGGAATATTTGTCACTACATGGAATATTTTAGTGGCATTTGATATTTTGCATATTAATTGTTCTATATAGTGCGTCCTTAGAATAAATAGGCTATAAGTGTTTGCTGTTTTCCGTCCCATCACAGCGACTTGCCACGTATGTACATGTACTAGAATTTATTTTATATGGACACGCCTTTACTATGAATAAATAAATGTGATCCATGTGATCCCATTTTTAAAAAGGCTTAGAGAGGTCTGGACTGCCACGAGTTTCCTATGCATAGGCTTTCATTGCCGTAGTAATGAGGGTTCTTTATCGTGTCAACGCCTTCGTTTTTTGTTTCATTCGAAAGACCCCAAACTCTTACCGTTTCTTATGTCGGATGTGGCCACTGTAAGAGTGGGGGTCGAAGCCTTGATCTCCCAGATGGAAGGGGACAGTTTTTTGGTTCTGAAACATGTTGTATGGGGTATACATCAAAGTCAGGTTATGACACACTAATGAAAAATCATATTTCCCCTTTATGTCAATACTTGTATTTCATATTGACCCTAAATTACATGTAATGCATACACACTGGTACTGGTGCACAAACATGCTCTAAGCAGGTGCCCTTTCTCGCTTTGATTTTTTTCTCATTTGGGCTAAATCCGCACCATCCACATTTAGACACTATGCACAATCAAAAACTCTGTCTGCCCTTATTAACAATCTACTTTTGATATGGGGCCGTTCTCCTTCCCTCTCAGCTAGACCATTTGCTGGAACATGTAGGTTTTCATTTCTTCTTTTCATTTTTTCAGCAGCTGACCGCGTGTCTTAGTTTCGTATTTGCACCCATCTATATGCAAAGAATCATGGTGACACTTACATGTTGCATATCCAGATTTTCCCCCATTAAACACTCGACTGCACTTGACATAGCTTCAGAACTGTAGATCTCTGGGAAAATATTGTGACGGATCAAAAAACTACAGATCCATCCCTTATTTAAAAAAAACCCCTTCAATTTACAACGCAGAAAAAATGCGCACGGTCGATGCCTTATATCGCTGTATTCTTCCATCGCCGTCTCATATTTAATATTTAAAAAAACTCCTAACATATTTTCCCACTACGCTTGTGTTCAAATATCCATTAAGCACAAATCATTTCGTTTGTCTTGAGGAGGGGACAGGTCCCGAAAATTTGATAATCTAATTGTTAGTGTCATCGGTATTTCAATTGTGTGTATATATATATATATATATATATATATATATATATATATATATAATGAATTCTGTTATTGATACATGTATAACCCAGACAACTACACAAATAGTAAAATAATAAAAATATCAGAAAGACAATTGAGTATATACTTGACTGGTCGATTATACTCAAATCTTTTCATTACATATAAAAATAAAATGGGGTGTAAAGGAACAAAAATTTAAAGTACAGTATACTATCAGATTATTGATTTTTTATTTTAGATTTAGTATTTACGTGTATTATGGAGATATAATCGTACTCATTGAAAATGTTGCATTTTAAATGCCAGAAGGTAAAAAATACCATGAAGGTTTTTGCTCCAACTTTGTAATTCGTGACATATATATGTCTCTGAAATAAATAAATAAAAATAACTATAAAAAAGAAATAAATTATAACAATTCATATTCGCGGTAGTCAACATTCTTAACTTTATATTTCAAGATAAAAAATAAACAGTCACCCGAGAACATTTACTCAACAGAACTCGAAAGTGACGGAGTTAAACGGTATCAGAATTTCGGTTGTCGTAACAGCTGTTTGAACACGCAGTTCAGAACCAGGTTTTTCGACACCTGTATCTTTGCATTATCAGAGCTCAGCTACGTTGTGTTTGTTTTCTTACTGTTATAAATTACTGTTACGTGCACCGAGCAGTAGCGGTTGGTCCTCGTCAAGACCACATTTATCATACGTCTGTCCATTGACGACCTTTACCAAAAACCAACACCCTTCAATAAAATAAGCCATGCACCTAGAGATATAAACCTACGTTGATGTACTATATTTTTTTTTTCTTTTGTGTTTGATCATTTTAACTTTGTTGCTCTAATTTTTGTTTGTGAATTGAATCGACGTAATAAATACAGTACCCTCTTCTGCTGTTTCCAATAATGTATAATTATACAATAAAGTATTATACATTATACTGGAATACTATCAAAGTTTTAAACCAGAGACATGTTATGTAAGTCTCTGTTTAAAAATAGCAGTGCATGCGATCTCTTTGCGGAAGATTCAAAATCTGTTAAACTTTTTTGTCTTGTTTAATTTGGAAATTTCGAGCATAAGGTTGTGTTTGCAAAGAAAAATCGGTTAGGATGTGTTCAAGGGGACGTAAAATAAATCGGGTAACGTATTAAACAAATTGTTTGAGGAGAGAAAAATGTTCAAATTTTAACGTAAATTTCTTTGCTTTTGCCATCAACTCATCGTCACATGCATTGAAAAATTAGATCCTAATCCTTTTTATAAATTATTCAAGACATTGGTACTCTGTGTCCCAAGTGTAAATCTCAACAGAGACATATGTTGGGATCTTCATTGTGTTTGAATAGTTTCATATTTTGTTATGAACTGTGAAGCGTCTGTGAACATTGTATCTGATCCAGATTATTTAATGGAAGCATTTAGTCGACTTTCATTCTCATAAATAAATAATCCGTTCTTTACAAGAGCTCGTGTGTCCACGAGTACTTTCATTTCGTTTGTGTGACTGAGCGTATTGTCCACTCTTGCTTTGCGAAGTACCATTGTGGAGCTCACAAGAGAGGTTTAGCTAAACGAGATTTATCCTTGAAGAGACTTCTAATATTTCATACTGTGTTGACTTTTAAGAATAAATGAGATTTTATGCATTTTCCATTTCATACAATAGCGGGATGTAGGAGCGCTCGACAGACTCTCGAAAACACTCGGGTTATGCCATACGACTCTCAAGTCCGAACTAGAAGTGGATTCCTCTCGCCAACATAAACATTTTGATATCTCTGTAATATTTCAGGTAAACTCCATCACATCAAATAAGGCTGACAAACAAATTCTTCAGGTGAAAATTAAGTAATCGGATTAGACCTTTTGATGGACTTCTTTGACAATTAGCCACAATCAGTCTCGCTGTTCGCAGGCTGTTTTCTAGGTGATTTGAGGTCTGACTGTAAGAGGATTGCTACCGATTTTCTGTCGGCCTTTTCTTCCATGCCGTCCAAAATATCCTTCTCTGACTGTTTATTCCTGATTGAATGTTGTATCTGTGCACATATCGACAGGTTTTTATATAATACTTTGTCGAGGATAAAATTTACCGTTTGTACGACAAACTAAAGAATTATCCGTATTAGCGCAACCCCTCAAAGAGGCCAATCAAAGACATTCCGAATCGCGCTCTGGCAAAACACCGAGCTTAATTTCCTGGACTTTTGTCTCTCAGATAACATCGTGTTACAATACTAGTATTATCAAATGCTCAACAGAATTGTGCTCGTAAATCTGAGGTTGAAAAATAAAACATAAATATTTACATGTGTACACGGCATGCCAGGACATTGCTTTGTAAAGTCATGTAGTCACATCTATATTGTTTCTTATACTAGTAGTAGGATTGCGTATGAACGTTCCATTGTGCAGATTGTTAATGTGAACATGTTGTACTCATATTTAATAGGAATTAAACACTGAATTGTATATACGTACTTTTTTTTCTTTTTTACTATTTCTTTAATTTCTTTATTTGCTCAAAAACGAAATCCATAAATAGTACAACAATTATTTAATCTTCAATTATAGTAGCATTTCAAATAAAAGAAAATATATAAAATGAAATTTCAATTGAATGAGGGTGAAGGGGGGGGGGGCTAAAATATACGGTCTGACAATATTGTATATCGAATCCATGAATCAGCTTGGAAAATAGTGGAGATTCCACAGAACTTCCACGACACTGTCAGTGAATCTCGTCAATAGGTCATTTATAATGGAGCTCCTGTTAAGATTTGGAGAAACTAGGAAAGGTATTCTATTGATCTGAAGGGGGCTTACCTCAACAGCAGTGACCCCTAGCGCCAAGGGAGCGTTACGTGTGCACGCAGTGCAGAGCTGTCTATAGAACAGTTTAATGCGTCTCAAGTAGGCCTTGTTGACTTTTCAAATCCAAATTAGCCATGAGTGTTAGTGACTTTGACATCCATAGTTTAAGAATTACCTTTGTTATTGTTGATTAGAAAAATATAAGTTTATTTATGGTCGATTTAATTCTGAAATCATTACTTGTTCCCGGAGAACTCCTGGAACTCTCCAAATCCTCGGCCCTTGGCATTTGCTCGGCCAGGGCTATTAACCTATGTTTTTAAAACGACAAGAACAGCTGCGCACACCTGCGTGTATATAAGTCTACATAAGTAAACCTGCATGAGTGAAAGCTTGTTAACATTCGTCATGGCGTTTTTGGTCGACCCATCGGCTACAACAATCCTTACACAATAACAAGGGTACTCCAGAGTACTCATAAGAATCCAGGCGATCGTTGTGGGTCCCTAAGCCGGGCTAAGTGGCCGTTTGACACTTAGCTTAATGAAGACTATGTCTTGAGTTTATGTCTGTTCCGTTGTTTACATGGTCTGTTTTTATTTTGGTAAATCTTAATGACATATAAACTAAGAGAAGTTCGAGTGCCTCTTGTTTGATTTGTATCGAGAAGAAATTGATATAACATTCAAATTTCTGTGCATTTGTAATGTTTGTTTATCCTATGTTACTTACATGTTTAGTGTGTGTTGCAATTTGTGTCTGTAACCTATCCAAGGGTTTTTAGTAATGCTTAACCATACCAAAGCAGCTGATCTCGATGTTCGTTCAAACCCGGTCTCACGTAGATATGATTAAGGCCATACTTGGTCAATTAAGCTTGTGATTGGAAAAGTAATTTTTTAAAGCTTCTAATGTATCGATATTTTTTTTTAAATTTGTACGATGAGAAAAAGCGCCTATTAAATTTTGAGTGTCATTTAACTTTTTAAATAAATCCCAAAGCTTTCACAAAAGCAGTGTTACTATGCTCTGCCTTGGTTGTAGATAATTTCTGAACCCGACAGATACACAACGTTGACAATATGTTAAAATATGGTTAAAACGTTCAACAACTATAATCCAATGAAGTTAATATATTATTTTGTTACTTTAGAAATTGATTAAAATTAATATTTCTGATGTTTGTTTAAAAATAGTCCATATATAATATCTTTAAAAAAAGAATTTAAAAATTGATACATTGTCGTATGATCTAATTGTTAAAGAATAAATGTTTCTATGTTCTAATGAATATAAACAAACTATATATTTATACCTTGTTTTTATATTTCGTATATGAAATAGTGTCTTATCACACACATGTGTGTGTGTATATATATATATATATATATATATATATATATATATATATATAATTTCATGCAAGTTGAAATATTTCTTACGTATGGCAGTCTTTCATTAAAGTTTTTTTTCTTTAATGATAAAAACATTGATAAATTTACATATACTTTGTACAAATCCCATTATGGACAGTTTTAGCTGGGGTATTTGGATAATTAATTTTGATGTTAATATCAACATTTAGATTTTTAAATTTAAAAAAAAAATAGATAAATAAATGTCATCTTTAAAAAAAAAAATTACGAGAAAAGAGAATTTAACACCTAAACACTGAATTATCGCACCTAATTTTGTGACCGGGCCTAAATACTATATACTTTTTCTTTAAAAAAAATAAAAATAAAAACCCTCTCACAGTTTTCACATTATTCTTCAATTGCACAAAATATGGCAGATCTATGAAGTAAAAATGTCCAGTGTGTCTGTTACATTAACTGAATACCGGTAGTTTACAAAAATGTCATTGACACTAGACGGACTGACCATTTGCCATTAAACAACACGTGACCATTTCCACTAGATGGAAATCTCTAAAAAAAAAAAAAAAAAATAATAATAATAATATAGATATTTAAAACGTCGAGTGCCTGTGACTCTGTCGGCTTTATGATTTTTATTATATATATATATATATATATATAAAGAAAAGTTTGAATTCAGCAGGGCATAGAAATCAAAATACTAGTAACATTAACAGATACAAAAAAACGATTTATTTAGTTCAGCGATACTTCGCAATATTGAACTTTGTGTGTCTGTTGTTTTATTTAGTTCAGCGATACTTCGCAATATTGAATTTTGTGTGTCTGTTGTTTTATTTAGTTCAGCGATACTTCGCAATATTGAAGTTTGTGTGTGTGTTGTTTTTTGTTGTTGTTTTTTTTAATCAACCTAACCGTTTCGTCCTATTGTGGAAAACTAGAAACACCCCTTTCTGTTAAGGCGACAATATGATAATTGCTTCAGCTGATGTGTATATGCATCTTGTTCTTTGGTTGCGGTAGGAAGCTTTCCCTTATTAGCACAATTTGAAAATTCACACCGCATAAAATAAAAGCATGACATGCTTTTTACAGCGAACAATTTCAAAATCCGATGCCTTAAAGGTGAAAATTCCGAAGTATTATTCTCAGTAATCTGCTGGTGTTGTTCCTACTGTGTACAATGTTACTTAAATAATATAAAAACTGTTGGTAGTGCTAAAAGTTTTACCAGTAATATTTGCAGGTGTCAGAGTTTGTAAAGCTTCAACACCTGTGTTTAATACCAGGTAAGCAGATATTGTAAGGTAACTGCTCTATACAAAACGTAAAGAAAGTTGGGGGCAAGATTTGGAGTTTTTCTTCTGGGTGCGTCTAAACAACAGGACTTGTGGTGGAATAGAATTAATGACGAGGTTTAATCGCAACATGTTAAACTGTGGCGACCTGGTGTCAATCAACGTATCAACTCGGGTGATTGACAGATCCATACATATCATCACTATTTCATAATTTACATGAATTCTTTACCGAGTTCTGAACTCATTGGGAAAATGGTCAATATCAACGATTAGATATATTGTACAAGAGCCCCACGTTATAAAAATATCAGAAGAGGGTTATTGCCATGAATATTCTATCTCTTTATTCAATTTTTCTTGTTATTTTTGGTAACTTCATAGAATTTAGAATTCAGCATTCTACCACTGAATGATTATATTTTGACCACATTCTATATCCTTTTGTAATGACAAATAAGCTCCATATCTTGGAGATACTCAATTCTCCGATTGTTTATTTTGTTAATTTCACCCATTTCTCGTCACATTTATTCTGACACCTGGACTATTCTCTGATTTATAAAAGCAATATTATTGCTTCTAATAGTTTTCGCGTGCCGTCTTTATCAAGACGTCGGACTCCTGTTTAGGAAGAAAGATAGAATGGTGCAATCAATTAAGCGAGGAGAGCTTGAGTATGTACATATCCAGAGTCTTTAATACTTGTATCTTTGTGAAGAGATCTGTCATTGAAAATTTTATCTTTGAACTCGCAAAAAATCAGACATACATACATTCAATTATGTGCAACATTACATTGAAAAACACGAGTTTGTGAGGATGTAAAATGGATAATTATAGTGCTTGAAAGTAGTGTTAACTCTAGAAGAATTTGTGACAGAATAACCCGTTATCAAGCATTATTTGATGTTTACCTCAAGCACTTTCCCTGGACACCTGAATACCCTCATAAAACGGTGTGATTTGTCACTGTACAATTTGCTTGGAAGATCGTTGATCGTGTCCGGACAATTCTAAAATCGTTCAGAAATTGAAGGATTCGTTGCCGTCGGACATTTTATTGTCGTCATTGTAATACAAATATACATATATAAGTAAACTAAATTGTTCTGACTATTTGTAGTTATTTTCATCATAGCATGAACTATACGTACTGCATGTACAGATATAGCCCATGTCAAGTTTTCAAGCGATTCCGTAGATTTCAAACTCTGCTCTTCTATTGATAATTCGTCCTCTAATGTTTTCCACAGAACTTAGAAGATTATCGTTGAAAAAAGAATAGACAGGGAGAAAAAAAACCCACCATCGCGATCCTTAGTATTAAATCGAAATTGCTAAATTACTTGTTTGATTAGAAATTCTTCCCGAGTAAATTTTGTCAAATCAATACTGGTCAATCTTGCATTAAAAAGACTGTCCTTGATCGAATATTTTGAAAACACATTGTTGTTAGGTCGAACATACAAAAACACACCGTCGCTAGACCCAACGTTGACAATAAGCCCAAGATATTGATATCTTACAAATAATAAACAAACAAAACAACCAACCAACTACCCCCCACCCACCCCCAAAAAATCACTATCTCCATATGTTTAACATGCAAATAACAGAGAGAAATATAGATAAGTTCTAAATAAAAAAAATAATAATTAAAACAAAAACAAAAAACACACGAGTACTTTAGAAAAGACGAATAAAATACAGTCGCATATGCCCAACTTATAGACTTCTGAAAAAATCTCACTGACCTTTTTTCTCGTACGTACTGTATAAATTGGGTTATTTGTATTATGTGAAAACAAGGGACGCGTGTGGTTAATTTCTGATTAATCTACTAGTAACATCAAGTTATTCGAACAGTGTTAATTTAAGACGTACTATATTAATCAATATTCACACGCGCATTGTTTACAACTGCAGCAAGATTATAAGGAAATGGCTATCATTGTAATCTGCAAAGCTATCAAAGACAAAAACAAACAACAACAAAAACAAACAAATATTTCGTAAATATCAACATTTTACAATAAACATATATATGTAATGGAAATGATAACAAATGTTGTAAAATATATTTTTTATGTCACACTGAAATATATTTTTATGTCACACTGAAAGGTTAGTGCTTTTATTTGAGAAATAAGTTCCATTTAAAAAAAAAAAAAAACTTGCGCGACGTTTCCTAATCGTAGCAGTTCATACTCTCATGTATATTCATTTCTTATATTTACATTGTTCTTTCATTTCTGTCGGATTTCCCAACCGTTAAAATAGATGTACTATATTTACCGAGATTCATACGGGCATTGTTCACAACTGCAAAGTATTAATTGGGAAATGACTATCATTACAAGTCGTAAAGATATCAAAGGCATAGACATTAGAAATGTAAATATCAAGAAATAAAATCAAGTGAAACTACGTATGTTTATTACTGGCCAAAATTTGTAATGATAGTCCATAACATATTCCAAAATAGGAATTAATGTTGAAAATAGGCTACACATGGACACTGAACATGTGGGTGTAATAAACTGGAGAAAAGAATTATAAAATGAATAAACTTCAGCAAATTCATAAATTATCAAGTAATCACGTGATTTCATGGCTGCTTTCCTCATTTGAAGTTATTATAGGCTCATGAAGAGGGAATATAATCTTTATTCGTGTAAAAACATTATTTTTTTTGCAATAAGTATACTATAACAATTAGCATTTATAAAACTTATCGCAGAAAAGCAATATTCTCAAAATAAATTATTTAATATTATTCCTGAATATTTCCTTTATATTATTTCAGTCATATATCTGTCCTATATTTGTTTGCGAGAGCTGACACCTGCTATAAGACCTCGCTGAACATTGAGATGACAGTTTCCACATAATTAAAAAGTTTCATGAAATTTCGGCTGACAGTCCGGAATCCTACATGCTTGAATCGGACTGAAGTGGCTCCTTCAAGATTCCAGCTGCCACAAGCCGATTTCAAGAGGGATTTAGATGAGATATTCTCTGTGACGGCGGTGGTTCTCATAAATGTTGTAGGTTTCAGTTTCTTGGCCAGGAGAGATTCGCTCCAATCGGGTCTTCATTTGGGAATAATGAGACAGCCAGACACTATTGTCCTTACCAGTCCCCCGGGATTTCATTATCATATTTGTGTTCCTTAGTGAAATTTGTGCAATATTTTCTGTAACAATTATGAAAATTCGAAATTGAGTTTTTCCCCCGTAAACATTCTTAGCATAGTTCTTAATTAAATTATGTTCAGAAAAAATATAGAATCTCTTGTGTGTCAACAATTTCAAATACTGTGTAAATTACAATTTAAATATTTTTGTTTAATTTACAATTGATTCACCTTAATATTAGATTATACACAAATGAGTAATTGTGAATGTTGATTTCTTAAACAAATAACAATGATAATAAAAACAAGTACATCCAAATTCATCTATAGGCCTATAAAAAAATGTTCTTCACTGCACAAATGGTGGAATTTCTACTGTACAGATTTATTCCTTGAAAATAAAAGTCTCAATAAAAAGTTTAAAAATCTAGCAAACGATTCTATTTATTCTCCCTTTTGTTGATTTCATGGAACTCTCTGGAACATATCTAGCGTATTCTCTGATTGTTGATCATTCTTGAAATCCTTTTTATAAGAATGTTCTTATCAAAGAATAATGTTTGCTACAATTAAAATATGATTTTATATAACAATATCAAATATTTTCAAACCAGATTTTGAACTGTTTACACAAAACTATTCCTTCCATCACAAGGACTCGACATGCTTACACTCTATACTAGGAATGCTTTTTTAAAATGCACAGTGAGAATGCGCTCAAGTCCCTTACGTTAAATCTAAGCTCAATCAATGCGATATCAATGAGCAATATTCTTCAACGCAATCCCCTTACTAATTAGACTGATAAAAATGTTACAACCATGGCAGGATAGAGTCATCCACTATTTCTTGGCAAAAAAAGCGGGAGTCTGAAGACTTTGTTTTGTTGATTCCGATCAAGCTGAGCAAATAACTGACCCACTGTCGTCCCCCTGTACAGACAGAGCAACTAGATAATGGCGAGAGATGGCCAGACACTTACAAAAGAAAAATGATGAAATTCCTTTTTGATCGCACGTGGCGTAATCTTTAATATCCCGACAAGTAACCTAGTGGATATCACCGGAAGCTGTAGAGATGTATCACCATGGCAACCACTCGTCAATAAGAGATGGCTGATTAATGCACTCTGTCTCATCAACCTCTTCACTTCGGTATGCAGTCGTCGTTAAACGATTTTTCCCTCCATTTTATCAATCTGAATCTAGTTCTGACGCTCGGCGTATCTTTGGTCAAGTCCTCTTCACGTGGACATATACGTTTGTTAACTGTTGTTGCACGTGTACACGAAATGGAAGTTACGTTTTGGAAAACACAGACAGATTGAAAAGCTTTTACGTTTATCAGTTGCAACTGTACATACATCTGGCCTAATGTGTTTAGTTTTGACATTTAAAAAAATAACATGATATCATTATGGACAATGATAAATCTAATCATCAGACCATTTCCCTTGTAGTTTACCTACTGCAGTATTTAGTAAACATATTATATTTAAGATTTTCCCTGAAACCAGGTGCATGTATATGTCGATATTTTTCTTAAGAGGAAACGATGTAAAATGGATGCATCGTACATGTTTAAAAACACCTTGTAGACACCCCTTTTCGTTTACTTTAAACTTTTTGTAGTTATCCAGATCCCCCCCCCCCCCCCCCCCCCCCCCCCAGGGAAGTGGGTTCCATTTGATGCAAGATTTTTAGTGGTCCAATCAAAACTTGGGAATAACAATTACCATTTTACATGTACGACTGAAAATGCATAAAAATTACATATAGCTCGAATTTTCGCTGTCTCAATCTTTGTACCACAGTGCTCGCTATATTGTACATGTATATTGCCTCCCTTCTTTACACGAGTTTTACACGAGGAATGCTTAACGACAATATGTTTATATGAATTGTTTATATTGTGCTGTTCTTTAAAATTATCAATTTTTACAGGTCAGAGAATATGTTTGAATTACTTAAACCTTATATAAGAATTATAGAATAGTTTTACCGACCGTGTACTGAATTCAAGTCACAACGGTATGTATGTCACCTTTAGTATAACTATACACGTATAACGGTATGTATTTCACATTTAGTATAACTATACATGTACAACGGTATGTATGTCACATTTAGTATAACTATACACGTATAACGGTATGTATTTCACATTTAGTATAACTATACATGTATAACGGTATGTATGTCACCTTTAGTATAACTATACATGTACAACGGTATGTATTTCACATTTAGTATAACTATACATGTACAACGGTATGTATGTCACCTTTAGTATAACTATACATGTACAACGGTATGTATTTCACATTTAGTATAACTATACACGTATAACGATATGTATTTCACATTTAGTATAACTATACATGTATAACGGTATGTATTTCACATTTAGTATAACTATACACGTATAACGGTATGTATTTCACATTTAGTATAACTATACACGTATAACGATATGTATTTCACATTTAGTATAACTATACACGTATAACGGTATGTATTTCACATTTAGTATAACTATACACGTATAACGGTATGTATTTCACATTTAGTATAACTATACATGTATAACGGTATGTATTTCACATTTAGTATATCTATACATGTATAACGGTATGTTTGTCACATTTAGTATAACTATACATGTACAACGGTATGTATGTCACATTTAGTATAACTATACACGTATAACGGTATGTGTGTCACTTTTAGTATAACTATACATGTATAACGGTATGAATGTCACTTTTAGTATATCTATACATGTATAACGGTATGTTTGTCACATTTAGTATAACTATACATGTATAACGGTATGTATTTCACATTTAGTATAACTATACATGTATAACGGTATGTATTTCACATTTAGTATATCTATACATGTATAACGGTATGTTTGTCACATTTAGTATAACTATACATGTATAACGGTATGTATTTCACATTTAGTATAACTATACACGTATAACGGTATGTTTGTCACATTTAGTATAACTATACATGTACAACGGTATGTATGTCACTTTTAGTATAACTATACATGTATAACGGTATGTCTGTCACTTTTAGTATAACTATACATGTATAACGGTATGTATTTCACTTTTAGTATAACTATACATGTATAACGGTATGCATGTCACTTTTAGTATAACTATACATGTATAACGGTATGTATTTCACATTTAGTATAACTATACACGTATAACGGTATGTTTGTCACCTTTAGTATAACTATACATGTACAACGGTATGTATGTCACATTTAGTATAACTATACACGTATAACGATATGTATTTCACATTTAGTATAACTATACATGTATAACGGTATGTCTGTCACTTTTAGTATAACTATACATGTATAACGGTATGTTTGTCACATTTAGTATAACTATACACGTATAACGATATGTATTTCACATTTAGTATATCTATACATGTACAACGGTATGTCTGTCACATTTAGTATAACTATACATGTACAACGGTATGTATTTCACATTTAGTATAACTATACATGTACAACGGTATGTATGTCACATTTAGTATAACTATACATGTATAACGGTATGTATTTCACATTTAGTATATCTATACATGTACAACGGTATGTCTGTCACATTTAGTATAACTATACATGTACAACGGTATGTATTTCACATTTAGTATAACTATACACGTATAACGGTATGTATTTCACATTTAGTATAACTATACATGTATAACGGTATGTATGTCACGTTTAGTATAACTATACATGTATAACGGTATGTATTTCACATTTAGTATAACTATACACGTATAACGATATGTATGTCACTTTTAGTATAACTATACACGTATAACGGTATGTGTGTCACATTTAGTATAACTATACACGTATAACGATATGTATTTCACATTTAGTATAACTATACACGTATAACGGTATGTATTTCACATTTAGTATAACTATACACGTATAACGGTATGTATTTCAAATTTAGTATAACTATACACGTATAACGATATGTATGTCACATTTAGTATAACTATACATGTACAACGGTATGTATGTCACTTTTATACTGATTTTGAATATGATCGAATTATATGAAATCATTATCGGGGTTACAAAACCATTCACAATTTTATATTTCAAGTAACCCATTTATATGTACAATTGCAGAAATACTATTTTAAAAAATCAATGAAAAGTCACCGACAACACAAAGAATGAAAATTACCCCCTCTTTGAAAATAATCGAGGATTCTGAATATACGTTTCTAAGGTTTGCGCAACAACTTGCGCAGGTCTTATTCAAACGTTACTGTGTTGATCAGAGTTTCGATTTAAAATAAAGGCTGTATTTAGTGTTTCTTACTGCATGATTTTAAATCCAAAAACTTCTAAAATTATTGCATAACATACAATATTTGGAAGGGACTATATTTTGCGGTGGGTGGATTTTTAGGAGTAGAGGATGGAACGAATCCAACTTGCGATTTCTTCTAAACTTTCGCGATTGAATCCAGGATATTTAAGGATTATGTATCAACTAATGAATAAATATTTTTTCGTACTTTGAAGAAGAGTTTAATAATACTGTCGAAGGAAATATTTTTGAAAATCAATAATTTCTTTTTGAATTTTGAATTTCAGGATGTAACAATGTTAATTTCATAAATTATAAGTTTATATAAGTTTAAGAAAATGTTTGACTTTAAAACAAATCAAAGTAATATAGAAATGTTATCGGTGAAATATACACATGTACTTCGAACAATTTCTTATAATATATATATATATATATATATATATATATATATATATATATAATTTTGTGCACATACCGGTACATCAGATATACATTAATATTATATACAGGGGGGGGGGAGAGCAAAACAGAAAAAAAGACAAAGCAGAAGGTATGTTGGATTTGAGAGAGAGAGAGAGAGAGAGAGAGAGAGAGAGAGAGAGAGGAAAACAGTTAAGAAAACAGCAAGTCCCATCCATTCCATTGGGCATCAAAGTTTTCCTTTTCACCATTTTTATACGAAATAAACTTTTGTGCTTCATGAAAAAAAATTCATTTGTGATATTGCAGCAGGCACACTCAATGACTTCTCAGTGCAGCATGCTGTATAAACATAGTATTTAAGCCATAAGACAATAGTGTTTTGTATCATACTATTATTTTTAGTAAAACCAAAAATGAAAGATTTTTTTTTGTAATAGCTGTCTGTATATCAGTCTTATCTTCCAGAAAATGCTCAAATTCTGCTAGGAAAATTGTAAAAAAAAAAAAAAAAAAAAAAAAAAAAAAAAAAAAATATCATACCCATAGAATATATTCTATTGTTTCCTCTTCAGAATGACAATGATTTCTTATAATTTTCTTACTCAGGAGTTAACATTTGTAAATAATTCACACAACGATGCATTGATATTCATTACCCCCTTTTTATTGTTCGCCATAATTCTCATTTAATTTTATTCCATGAATGCATATCTAGGAATAAAAAAAAATACAATTATGCATTATCAGATTCTGAAGAAATGATGGTTTATCAAGGTCTCAATTGAAGAATTGGGTCGAAAATTGCTTGAATGAACATAGCGTAAGTTTTCCATCCATTTTTTCAGCTGATCATGTAATTCCCATGTTAGAATCATTTCTAATTACCATAACTGGTTTTTAAAACCATAAATGATATCTTATTGAGATGAAAATGCTGTATGAACTATTCCTGTTGTGTGACTTTAACAAATTTCAAAGCGACAATACAAACAGTGTTACAGTGTTTCTGTTGATACAGGTATCAACAAAAAATTAACCAATTAGAATTCCTGTATCAACATCCATCTAACGAAAACTAGATGATAATACACCTTTTCAGGTATCTCTGCTGTCTGATTTGGAGCCTATGAAAACACCTATACACGTTTCTTGAAAAAAATAAAATAACCCCATTACCATGCAGTATATGCATTTTCGACTTCATTTCACAAGAACCGGTATTTTGGTTTGCGATGAGAATAGGGACTTAAATTATCAAAACTTCAATAATAGAACAGTGCAGTGGAAGGTCTGAAAAGGGTTACGGGGGTTGCATTAACTAAGAAAAGGACACCATTCTCAATGTTGGGCACTGTAATCCCGGCAGTAAAAGTTACCGAAGTTGGTACCTTTGAAGATTTCTGAATACGACTCGAGCGTAGCAGATCATGCAACTAAGATGTCACGTTATTGGAGAACGCCAGTTCTAGACTTCTAATTTTCTTCCTCGAAGTTGAAAGTTAAAAAATCAAACTCATCTAAAATATCGACACGCTGATTTTGAGAAAGGAAGGAGTCAGCAAATTTAGTTTGTTACAAGACGTAGAATAGCGGACTTCATCCCATTGGTTATCAACGTTAAACACACCAAAGAAAACTTACGGACGAAAAGTGCAGGATATTTACAATGATATTTCGAAATTAAAAACTATAAAATCTGCAAAAGAAATGAAATATGTACAAATATAATTATAATAACTTCACCGTGTATTCCTACACCAAATCATAAAATCCACAATCATGAACTTTTACAAAATCACGATTTTCAAAGTATTCTATCAGTTTTGATGATTTTTTTTAAAATGAATAAGGATACTTAATAATGCAGTTTCCTGCATAAATCAGGCCGGATTTTAGGACCATAACACTGCTGACATCCTATAAAAAATAATGATGATAATGATAATAATGAAAGAAAAATTCACAAATTCTATAAATATATTTTTAAAGCCACGACTTAATGTATACAGGAACTCTTTTAGGTGATTTATCAGAGTTTTTAATTTACTGCGTAAGTATTTATTTACACACCTAAAACGGACATGATACACCGCAATGACCGTGAACAACAAACACCTATTTCCATAATTTTACAGGTTTTGAATGGAGGGCGGTGGGATGGACGGATGTCTCAAACACTTCATGCTCGTTTATTTGACCACCTTCCACACAGTAAATGTTGACCTTTCGGCTCATGCAGGAGATTTTTGTAAATATTGTATCCCGTCGAAAGTCCCGTCCGCTTTAATTAAAATGTTTACAAATGACCAGTTTTCAAGTTTAAGCCACATTTTTAAGCAAAGAGGAAATTTTATCACACTTACTAATTGGTTTGGTAAATGGTAAGGGTTGGATGGCGTAGAATTACCATCGTTAAACATAAATGATAAAATTGGAATTGTATCACAGGAGAAAAAAAACCTCCGATTCATAAGTCAAAGGAACAACTTCAGCGTATTTGATATTTGAGAATCTTTACAAATTTTCATATAAAATAATTTTTCCTCATGAATAATGACTGGTCTTTCATTCCTATCAATATCTGAACAAGAATCGCAATAGATACCAAGGGAGTTACCACAGCCTAGAAAGACAGTAATTGCCCTCGGTGCAGATAAAAAGACAGAAATAATTGTCAAAATTTCTTGTCAAAGAAGATAAAAGAAATTACAATAATCAATTCAGACTCTAATTAATTCCTCAGAATCGCCCATAGAAACGCAATTACGAACTGACAGAGCCATTCTGTTCAAATCGGTCTCGGGACTCCACGTAAGGCCGTGATTTCTCTATTATACCACACAGATTTAATGACAAATGTACAATGAAGGAGAAGATGTACAGAATATTTACCGTATCAATTCCAATTTTACATTTGACGAAAAATGAATTCCAATTTCCAATTTCATTGGAAGACAACCGGAAGTCAGAACTTAACAAACAGGATGTTGATAAGCTTAGCTTTGATTTCTCTACAACGAAATATCACAAGAGTCAACAAATAAAAATTAAGTTTATTTGTAGTATTTGGTTCCGTATAAATAATACACGAATTTAAAGTTTTATGGCAGCAAATATAGTTCCAGTGCACTCCCATTCCGACAGAATATATAGCTGAAACTAAAAGTCATCGCTGATTTACTATTTTTCCCGAAAGGGAAAAAGAAAAGGGGTCTTGTTTCGGGCCGACCTTAATCCCTCTATAACTTTCCCAATATATCGCTATAATTGTTCATCATTTTGGGAATTGACAGAAAGGCGTGAGTTGAACTTTGCA
Organism: Ostrea edulis; assembly: GCF_947568905.1. Taxonomy (NCBI): domain Eukaryota; kingdom Metazoa; phylum Mollusca; class Bivalvia; order Ostreida; family Ostreidae; genus Ostrea; species Ostrea edulis. The sequence goes on along the minus strand of NC_079168.1, from coordinate 58,349,874 downwards.
AGAGTCCTTCAAGAGTGTGTTTCTTTTTCTAAGTACGCCAGAACGCTTCACAATTACCCCTAGATGAAAGAAAATTGAGTAATGAATACCATCTTATTTTCCTTTGATTCGAGCCTCGTATAATGGCATTGATAAGCAGTGATTTAAAAATGTGTAGATTTTGTCATATTTAATTTGTGATTATAATTTGACAGGGTGTCTACCCGATGACGCGGCCACCAAAGAAGGCAAGAAGGATGGGTACCGCCTTAAGATCACAGTCAATACCAGACTTAGTCAATAAATCATTAAGCGCCACGGGGTGTATACAGAAAAATTGAGTAAAGGTACTATTCATCTTTTTTTGAGAACATACAGATAACTTAGAGTGATTCCAGATTCTAATTTGCCTTGTAATTCGTCAAGATGGGTTTAGTGACTTTTTGTTTAGAAATATAATTCACTGATTATTCCTATCCGTAAATTTCCTAATTCTTGTGTCCTCTGTGTCGTTTATTTTCATACAGATCAGATCATTTAAAGCATGACTTACTTAAAACACTTCATTTTATAGGCCCTACAATGCTAAATGCAGTAATTAGAACCATTCAATTTTGCGAAAGTGAGAATTTGGTACAGAATTTAGCACTAGTGCTGTTTTTAAACGAATTGACTGTTTTGGCTTCGCGTTGGTGTTGATATTGAAAAATTAAATTGCTTCATTGCTACAGAATGTGGTAAGTATATGATAAATGGACTAGTTTTCTTTAATTTTGTAAGTGCATTCTTCGTTTTAATAACAATAATGCAAATATTGACTTTCAATGTGAACTACCTTCTCTCTCGTCGCGGATGAAGTGACGTGAAGTGTCTCGTCAAGTATTTCTCCGCGTAAAGTAAGTGTTCGACTCGAGAAAAAAGTCAAGCAATTTCGCTCAACTTATTGAATTTTAACTCCTGCACTTTTTATATGAAGATAACAAATAACGTTCCCCACGTGTAAACACACTAAGAAGACATAAGAAAAAAACACTAGATCAACCTATATAGCAAGCCGTCATTTTAGATTCAGGAGGATATCAAGCCTATATAACAAGCCGTCATTTTAAGATGGGGGGGAGGGGGGGGGGGTCCTCCAAAAAGTAAACACGGATTCATTGATCAATTAGCTTGAAGCTCGTCTGCTGAGATATAAAATCCAAGCTCGTAATTGAAATAAGCATTCAAAATGACCCAGTTTAACACATACAGGAATAACATATAAACAGGAAACGTTTGAAAGTCAACAATCTAAATATTCATTAATGAATGGGGTATCTTATCGGAGCTTTTTGATTTCAGCATAAAATTTACTAAAATATTTTAAACTATCAAGCATTCTAGATTAGCAGTTTAAATGTCCGTTATTTCAATGCACGTGTGAAAAGTTTCTACATACATGGTAACTTTCTCACAGGTTATACCGTGTCCGATGTTTACAGACAAGAACTTTTACTACATTTCGAAAGCTTTGACCCAATACCAAGTCCCTTCTATTTGTAGTCAATAAAAATGGCAGCACTGACGGAGCCACAAATCATCAGTAGATTTATGGTCCCGTGGTTTACGATTTTATCTCGTACAAATTTCAATGTTATTCCGTCATAAATATGAAAATATCAGCAGGCCTGTTCTCTGTGTACAATTCGTGCACATGTTCGAATAATAATTCTTAAAAGTTTCACGATTTCGGGCAATTGAACATTTCAACATCAGGTGTGTTGTACGCACAGTCGTGAATTCTTCGGCGTCATTATTTACAATTTATTATTTTTTCGTGATTTTTCTATATTTTTACAGTGAACTTACGGGGATTAAGGTGAACGGTCAGTGTATATTGAACCATTTGTTTGAAGCTAGCCGCGCAACACAGGTGTCGATTGAAAACAAACTCGTAGGAAAACAGACAAATTCAGAAACTAGACAAATTCAAAAATATTTTTCTTTCTGACCGTTATTGGACTCTCGCTAGAATAACATTGCTGTAGGGATGGACAGGTGTCGCTGTTGGTGTCTTGAAAGTGACTTGATTGAGGCAATACAACTTCTTGTCAATAGACTTATCGCCACCTACTGTACTACAATACACTTTCTCAGAGTCCATTAACCTTGTCTAAATATGAACAGACGAATTAATGAACTCACCATGAATATCAAAACAATAAAACAATATACCATCGTAATTTCTTGAACTATCAAAGTGCCGAAAAAAAGACTTTTCGTTATAAATTGTATCCGTGAAATGTAAGAATCTAAAATGCAATTAGTTATATTCTTTGAGTTTTAAACATTCTATGAGATATATTTTTAATTACTTGAGGTTTTTTTTTAATTTGCTGATAACTGTACGTATGCAGACAACTGATAATGCATGATACGGAAATTTGTCCTTTGCATATCATCAAGCGTACATATTGTTTTCACACATTTAACGCTTATATTTACATCAAATTACATGTTATTATTTAAAAAGTGTTTTTGTAATATTACATCTAGAACTATCCCAAGCTCCGGTCAGCTCAGAATATTCCGTTGCACTACAACTCCACTATCATTATTTGTAGGGGAAAGTAGTCCCGGGAAATTGACACTGTACGGAGTTTGGAACTATCCATGCTTGTCAGTCAACAAGCTGGAACAGCCAAAAATAGTCATGATTTCTTCAACGTCATTGGTCGGAATGGAATCGTGACGTCAATGTTACAGTTTGATATGGCATTGTGATGTCATTGTGAATTACTGTCTAAAAAACCACAGCATATATTTTTTTTTAAAAAACAAACTTTCAATAGCAAAATCTTTTGATTACATGTAATTTTAAGAATGTTTAATAATAGTAAAAATACATTTTTAAGAAGTAATTTGATATTAATTCGGGCTGCGACTTTCAAAGACCAATTTCAAAAATGAAAAATTATCCTCGTAAATGAATTTCAAAATTTTGAATTGAGAACAGGAGTACTTTTAATATTCCTTTTCTCTTCTGAATTTTTATACGTAGTCATAAAAAGTAGCATTAACACTAGCCCATTAACAAAGATCATTTTCGAACATAGCTGTAAAACCATTGAATAAAAATATAAATGGTAAAGATTGAGACTGTTTGAAGCAATAAGAAGTAGTTTAAAGGTTTTAGAGAGCATCATAAATCGCCTTAGTGCCACCCGTTCATAACATCTCCCAATTTAATAAACAAGTCAAAAAGCAAATAAAGGAGGAGAACTAACGTTTCAGAGACCCTAACCGAACAATGCAGCAGTTTGCTTAATTTATAATCTTCTCCTGAACATTTTTAAATATCAAATATTCCCCTCACTATTTCCAAAGGTTTAATATGGGCGCTAAGATTATATAAATGTCGCTGACCACTATAATCTGTCAAAGAATAATGTATTGCGGTATTTACCCAGATTTTTTACATATTTATCTAGGTCAGGTAAAATCAGATGAGCACATAAATGGTCAGTGAAATCTGCAAAGAAAAAGCAACAAATCATGGCAATTATTGACACTCCATTAAAAAAAAAATTGGGACTATTTTCCCTCTTTCTTAGTGTCTACCGATCACTATCCCTCCCCTAAATTTAGGAAATAACAAAATTAAACAAGATTTGCCATAATTCGCGTTATGCTAACAAAATCTCGTTTGCTTTTGACTCCGGTACTTGGTGTGACTAAACAATAAAACACCGTCGGCAGAAGTATAGGTTTCCGTACCATTCAAACGTCTTTGTAAGTAAACCTTGATTCTCAATTGGGATGACAGGATCGAATTTCTTTACTAAATCTTAAGGCATTTGGTACTTCCCCACAAATTAGCTAAGACCACAAAGCTTGTTTGCACGGTCGTGATGGATAAAGGGAAAGAAGTATTTAAGGAGGACGTTTGCAGTCATCATACATTGTTCTGCATGATACAATGGATTCAATGTTATTACATTTATATTGAACTAAATGGTAATGCGAAGAAAAAATATTTTTATTTCAAACTATTGTTATTTTTTAGATACTAAATATTTTGGAGATGGTTATCCAACTAATGTTAAGAGAAGAAGACATGGTTCATATTCTTGATTCCCTTTTTCTGTCTTGTTTTTAATTCAGTTATCATAAATGGTTGACAGAGTCCTCAACAATTTTATGACCAGTCCCCTCGGAATAAATAACGCAGCAGGGTGTGGATGATAGCCATTAGATAGTTAGACCCGCAAACATCGTTTCTACAGGACAGCTCGTACACAGGTGTGTAGGATAGATCTACATAATGACGACATTAATTAGCCGAACGACCAGGTGATAATGATACCCCGTTGGTTTCCGACACCTTTTGACATCACTGTACAATACCGCTGGGGATCGGAATCCCGCCGAGGGCGTGACATCATACCGAGACCACGTATCTGGAAATATAAAATTTTTATATCTAGATACTAATTTTTGGTCTATAATTATATCGGGGATTGCAATCATTCAGTTTTCAAGGTTATACGAAATTCAAAATCACGTAAATCCCCACCCCAAATTTCCAAAACAAAGCAAAAAACAACACTTCTTTAAACTTAAAAGAATATATCAACTAGATTTATGATAAATATAAAATTTGTAAATTATCAAATGGGAACTATTAAGGAAATCCAAGGTAAATGGTTGTAACATGAAATAAATTGGAAGCACCGAACACGAAGACCTTGAGGCAGGAATTTGGAAAAAGCAGGTAGCCTGGCACTGCAGTTGGTGCTTTATGAATTACAACATTTCGCTCCTTTGTTTACATAGCACTTGTGGCTACGGAAAAGTTGGCTTGTAACCCTCAAAATAAATTATAGCCTTCATATCCCAAATTTCGCTATGAAAAAAATTTCGCTTTCCCGGTCTCTGACAAAAGTAAGATAAAGGAAAATGTCCGAGCGAAAACAACTTTCAGTGATAATGTATAATTCAGATTATTTGTTCTTTTCGGAGGGTATGATGATCAATGGTTATATGTAAGTCCTCAGCAGCGGGGAGTAATTGTCGCACACTATAGGTTTACTACCGTCCAAACAAACACGTGCATTTTGTAGGAATTAAATACTTACGTAACGCAAAGAGAACCTACCTAGGATTACGGTTAGGAATTTTCGCCCCCTTTAGATTAACTGTAATCCACAATAAGACGCAATATAAATGGTGTCACGTTGAAAGCCTTCTAATTAAGCTTTCCTCACCTTTCTACACCTTTTTCTTATTAGTTTGCTTAAGATGTATTGGTTTTTGTTGATTTAGTAAAGAGTCATATACACAAGTAATATTTCGTGAGGTGGGTGGGGTGGTATGAGTGTATATATATTTTTTCCAGAAGTAAGCATAGAAAAATCTACACAAGTAGCAGTACAATAAAATCATAACAAAACCGATCGAGTACACTCGACCAGTTTCTTCAATTCATCAGTATAATCCTGGAAAGAGTATACTCCTAAGAATTGAAGAAACTGGTCGAGTGTACTCGGTCGGCTTTGTGATATATATATATATATATATAATACATTTTGTTTTTGTGATGCTGTGGAAGAAAATGAAAATTTAAGTTATCCTTATTTTTTTTACCATACTATATTTACTCTCTCATAGACATTAACTATCTAAACATTGAATGATTGTGTCCATTTACCTAACCTACATTGTATTCACTTTATGTATAACTTTTGTTTACATTTATGTTTATTTATTCTATGTAAAAACGTTAAACCTATGAACTATGTGGTTTTTGGTAATAAACATATAATAATATTGCATCCATTTATGTACTTGTAAGGGATTTTAAAGTGCAAATGAGATTTTTAAGTGTTTTGGAATATCATTCAAATATTCATTGCTATGTGGCTATGTTATTTCACAATTTTGTCATTCAAATGAAAAAAAGAAAAGATTTTAAAAAAAATTATATGCGATAGAATTGAGACAGGGAAGGGGAAAACAAATCATGTATGGTACGTTTACACTTGTCATCTGAAGTAGCGATTGTTTTATAATAAATACATGCCGCATGAAAATGGTATTGAATTCTGGAAAGCTGTTGCAGGATTGTGGAAATCAGTGTACACAGTTGTACTGAAGGGCTACTTATAACACAGGTGGAAATGTCGGCAACGACACACTGCCTGCATCAGCGGAATACCAATGTTTCTCGATTTTTTGGTTAAACTATCTAGGCTTGGAATGTTTACCAAGAATTTTCACATTTTCTCTATATTTTCAAAATTGATTTAGACGCAGTTTTCCTTAAAAATATTTAATTGAAAAAGAAAAGTACCACTTCTTTTAAATGAAATTTTGAAGTACAATTCATATAACAAAATTTAAAGTATCAGTATGTTTAGTCCTCATCTACTTTCAACTATACGAAGTGTTAGTGGAATACTTATTCTCTTCGAAATTCGTTTTAACTAGCTTGTCGATTGTAAAGATTTTCAATCCGCTCGATTTATTAGTAATGATTAAATATGGCCTGTAAATAGTAATTATCAAAGCAACACCTCCGTAGAACAGAATGAGTGATTTTGTATTTAATAAACCCTGAAAGACAGATTTAATTCTCATTACCACTTCCCTTAACAGAGGGAAGGCCGGCTAGTGGCCACCTACCAATCAATAAGGGGTGGAGCTACCCAGCAATGTCAACAAAGATAAACTTTATACGCATGCGTACTCTATCTTAAACTCATAATTTGTCAGGAATGAAAGATATACAATTGTGATAATATGTTTGACCGTCAAGATTGGCTCTTAACGTAACAAAGTATCGCTGGAGTAGCCTGAAAAACGCACACTCGGGAGAGGGACCCCTCTTGTCACACTTACAAGTTATGTCCCTCAGTCCTAAACAAACTACGCCGTTTTCCGTTACTGACATCCTTAGTCCTATTGAAGAAACTTACAAGAGAACCACCATTGAAGCTACTATCCCTCCCCTCAATCCTTACAGGAATCACACGCAGTACCCCAACCCTCAGATGGGCAGCATGAGTGTACCAGTCACCAACCCTTACCATGCAGGATATGTTCCTCAGCTTTCCCATCACGCCCCATCCTACACCTCCCAGTTCTGCAACGGGACGGAGTTTGGACATTACGGAGACCCTACAAGACACGGGTCCTCAAACTGGTATGGCACCAATCCGGACCCTAGACTTGCAAGTAAGTGTCATCTATGCTAACCCTTAAAAGTCATTCGCACAAGCTTTTCAGCACGGTAATGGGTACTTGATGAGTATTACCAAAGATTCGCCATGCTATTCGAGTGGTAATAAGACAGCGTAAGATTTTTCACTTCATCTTTCAAGAAGGCGGAAAACAGTGTTGAAGATTTTGCGCATTTATGACATGTAAAGTATAAGAATATCGTCTCGACATTGACATAAGATTTTTGTTATGATATAACTGGGTCAGTGTCTGCAGATATTTTTTGTCTAATTCCCGTGGTGGTTATCGCTACTTGTGATCAAAATGTCGAGACAACCCTAGAAGTTCCCAATGCGATTAGAATTTCTTCATTATATTTTCACCACAGGAAAAAGAAATTAGCATCTTAAAAATATAATCTAGCACGCCTAATTAGTTGAATTAAATAAGATAAAATGAATTGTGTTTTAAGCAGTAGTAAAGGCGTAATCCTATTGTGAATATATCTCTGCCTTGTTTACACGGCATTAATTATTACTTGTACTTTTAGGTATATACTTTTGAACACCTGTGAAAAAAAAATCCAAAAATTAGAACTAGAATTTTAAAAATGAGAATATTCAAATGTTAGGTTTAAACCTTTTGACAGATATGGACCCGTGTTAAGCTATGAAAATAGCCTCTGGTTGTGTTCGTTGAAGATTATGAAAAACAATTTATGAACACTTCAAAAGCACTTGCTTAATTTAGCGCAAAAATCGGATTGACTTTTCACAGGTTTTTGCCATATAAGATGTTACTACTTCACCGTACTTATCTACTGATTTTTCCGTGTGCCTTTTAGTTTCAATTTTTGGATATTTTGTGAAATTTTTATCATAAAACATTTAGTCTGAAAGTATAAATTGTTGTCAAGCCTAATATGCAAATAATTTCCGATGACTATTCGTAGATTTACTACAGAATTTACATAACTATGAGACAGAACGATCACCGCGTTATTACATCTCATTTTATAATTCTCTTCTGAAAATGTACTGAATATTTCTGATTTAGGAACTACTCGGGGGATTTAGTATTTACTCATGATATAACCACTTCAGTTTTTTGTCCCTTGGTTAGCTGCAACTCGACGAATGGATGTGTTTAAATTCAGTCCTCTGAAGTACCCGAGATAAAATACAGATAAAAGTCCGATTCCAACTGAATTCAAATTTTCTGATAACCAGACACAGGGTCCCCGCTAGTTCTCTAAGGTTTTAGTCATGAACAAACTTAGCAATGTTATCAATTCCGATTCATGGAGATAAAAATGTCTTACTATAAAAAAAAATATCGAAGAAGAAAAATACCACATATATAAGCTTGTAGAATATGGATGCATTAAAGAAAAAAGAAAAAGAAAACTGTTAAAATTTATGTTATATTATACTAGGCCATAACTGCTAAAATTTATGTTATATTATACAAGGCTATAAATATTAAAATTTATGTTATATTATACAAGGCCATGACTGTTAAAATTTATGTTATATTATACAATGTCATACAATGTAACTGTTAAAATTTACGTTATATTATACAAGGTTATAACTGTTAAAATTTATATTATATTATACAAGGTTATAACTGTTAAAATTTATGTTATATCATACAAGGCCATAACTGTTAAAATTTATGTTATATTATAATTTTTTGTTTCCGTTATGTTTCAAGCAGCGATAAAAACACACACCACAAAATGGAGTGACTAAGAGGGTAGGGTGTATTAAAAAGACACGGAAGTTTTGTTTTTATTTTAAATACTTTCTTTATATATCAAAAGAAAACCAAAATAAATAAAAATATTTCATATTTTTATGTATACCACCATATCAATCACTATGAAATCTTCAATCTATGTTTGTAAGGTACTGGATGAATTTAAACATAATCTTAATTCGCAATTTAGCATATGTCGAGTGGTAGTAAATATGAATGTAAAGTGAAAGTACTAGAATAAATAAGGAGGTGTATACACAATATTTAGATGTATCGTTCCATTCTGTCGCATCTACATGTTAATACCGTTTTCATGTATGTTTGGATTTTCTCCAAATATTTAGTACTACAGCTGGGTCACTCAATACCTATCATTGTCCGGACACCTGCAGGAAAGTGGACCTAATTTCCAATATCATTTTTATGTATTTCAATTGAATATTTTTTCTTCAAATAGATAGATAAATAATAACTTCTATAAACCCAAATAGAATACAATTGTTATGTAATCTATCTTTGAAAACTAAAATTCAGATCATTACTCTGACAACCACATCCGGCTTTTTATAAAACACGATCTCAATAAACTGTGATTAATTATTAGATACTCAAAGGGCTCGTTGTCTTTATTTTCCAGTATCCCGTTTGATGGGTGGTCCGAGTTCTTGTGCCATGTCTTCAATGTCGTCTGGCATGCATAATATGAATATGTCAGCATTAGGGGGACTGGACCAGCATAAGGCGGGAGGCATTCAGTTTCCAATCACCCAGAGAAGGAAGCGACGAGTACTGTTTTCACAAGCTCAGGTGTACGAGCTAGAAAGACGATTTAAACAACAGAAATATCTATCAGCCCCCGAGAGAGAACATTTAGCTAGCATGATCAATTTAACACCAACTCAGGTTAAAATATGGTTTCAAAACCACCGATACAAATGTAAACGACAGTTAAAGGACGCCAAAGAGAAAACCGATTCCTCGTCTCCTCCATCATCGCCAGCGTCCTCACAGCAAGATTCACCGCGCCAGCCGTCACCCAGAAAAGGAGCCGTGTCCATACTGGTAAAAGACGGAAAACCGTGTTCCGGTTCCGGAACATCAGACATAGAAAACCCGGTTCACCAAACACAACCTACGACGAATTCTCAGTCTAGACTGAGTGTAGGTCGTCAGGGAACGAACGGATCATCTCAAATGTCCTCTCATGATCAATCACCCAAACATTTGTCTCATGTCATGGCTAACTGTAACAATTCTACGCACAACTCCATTAATTCTCATTCAACCTACGGGGGAGGAATACATTCGGGACTTTATCCCTCAGTAAGCATGAATGGCGGCTTGGGGTCTCCTTACGGAATCAGTAGTAGATCATGGATAAAACCCGAGGGGAATGACTTTTACACCGGTTAGCTGAAGTGTTCAGTATTTAAGGAAAGAACTTTCCCCGATACATTGCGAGGACCCGTTTTACGGTAGGAATTATGACTTGCAAAGCGCCAAGCATTTATGTCCCCAAATTTAAACAGAACAATAAAATGCTGACAATCCCAATAAAAGACTGGTATAAAACTGCAATAACGTATCGATATCAAAGCAATGATGTCGGGATCGGGCGTCGGGACGGAAGACAGTGTTTGTATTCCGCGGATGGATATTATACTCCACTTGCGTCATTAATGGAATTGATGTGTAATTTCCTCTTCATCAAATAGTGCTTATTTTGTTGAGAACAAGATACAATAAAGTATACGCAACTTTATACATATATGAAAATGATTTTTCCATTTTCAGTAATTATGTTTTGTGTACTGAGTTTAGCAAATTAGGAATAAATTATTGATGGATTAAAAATTTCTTTTTTGTCATGAATGATCCAGCTTAAGTTTTTTAAATAGTCAATCTTTGAGAGAACTTAGAAAAATAAAACTAACTTAACAAAAAACTGTAATGTTCGTGCCACAAAATTTCTACAATTCCAAATTCATTTTGTTTATATAATTGAGGCGATGTTCATATGTATGTTTCTACCGTGAGCCTTTTATGCAACACCTGAAATAAAAAAAAAAACAACAACAACCAATTCACTTTAGGTTAACGGTAAGTGGTATGACATAAAGTGACAGATGAACATATACAGAAATTCGCAGGTTCTAATATTTAACTGTTGTAATTTCTACTAGGAAAAAGAAAAAAAAATATGTAGATGATATACTTTCTATGGTTCATTTTACGATAGACGGTCATCCTAATCTTCTATGGCCTGACAATAGGAATAAGTTGTACCATGTGCCTTGATAAAATGATAGATTTTGACATGTTTATGAACCGAGCAATTTAATTCCATCGAAAATAAAATAGCATCCCATTTCTCTTAAAACCTGGTACATTTTGTATATATAATACATGTGCGAAGGTAAAGTTACAGGGTTTTTCACGTGCTTTGGCATTGACATACGTGTGGTATTCTTCTACTTTAAAGTCATATCCTTAATCTAAAAAAATAGTTACTTAAAATGAAATAGTGTATGCAAACGTTTAGTATATTTTTTTAATCTGATTCTGTGACCAAAAAATATTCCATGTCAGACCGTTTACTTTATGAAAGGAAACCGTTTTCAAGATAAAACTTATTCAGTGGCAGTTCTATCAACTGTCGATATAGAGCGGAAATTGATAAAATGACCAGTCAAAATAGATTCAATGTGTTTATGTTGAAATGATTATATGACGACCATGTATTGTTACAATATAGAATATAACATGACGAGGGGCTATTTTGGCCTCTAAAATGTGAGAAACTCATGTGAAATTTTTGAGACTCAGAATGAAACACTATGTCGTCTGATGCCTGGCTTTATCCCTTTATTTTAGGTTGTTTTGACCTCGAATTAGTTGCTTTAGATTTCAAAAGCATCGAGTGTATTGTTGAATATGTTTAAATTTTCTCCAAGTAATTTTTCATAAATAAATAAATCTGAAAATGTAAATATCAATCATTTTCTGGAAGTCGCTCTATACCGTATTTGAAGAAACAAAAATTGATATGCAAGTATGCGCTTTTCCCTTAAAAGTTTAAAAATCCCAGAAAAGAAATGTACGTTTATGATGACACCATGTAACATATATCAAATAGCTTTGCATCCATTTTCAACAAAATTAACTTGTTTTTAGTAAAATGAAAATCGTTTTAGGGATTCAAATTAGAGCCATACCACATATATAGTCAATTAATTACATATAGTATAGGAGTTCATAAATAGTACTGTCATTGACAATTTGTAAATCTTCAGGCAGACGGAGGTGGAGAATGGACACCAAACATCATCCTGACGTAGAATCGCATCAAAGTGTTTAAATTACAGCTTGAATGAAGATCCCTGTTCGTGAGAAAAGTGCAATATCTGTAAAAATTAGGAGCTTCATTGCAAATATTAATCACCAATGAGTACATGAAGGACACGGGGCTACAGGGTTTAATACAAATACTTTATTCTACTTATTTAACAACACACTAGTCATTCAAGAAAACTCTATGAACTAGCAATTTAGGTATTTTAATTTCCACAAATGTTTAACTTCTGTCGTAATATGCACACCGGCAATGTTATATTTACATGTGCTTTTATTGGAACTCTTCAACGTGCATTGAATACAATTTTCGCTCATTTCTTGCACGCACACACACACACATCCCCTCCCCCAACCAACAAACACATACGACGTACTATAGTGCCTCAATTCAATACGCTATATCTTCAGTACACTTATACCCCACCTTCTGCTAAAGTCCCATGCAATTTCTGTTACATTTCATGTACATGTATATAACAGATCGTGTAGTAATCTCTTGCGCCGTGTCATTGTCTTTTCCATGTCGTAAAGTTTTAATTTACTGAGTTTAAGTAAATGTAAAATTTACGATATATGACAAGTTGTCAAGCAACTTTCGTATTTACTGCCACCCATTAAATGTAAATTTTGAATTTACCGGATGGCAGGAAATCCACATTGTATTTACTGCCGATAAATCCAAACTTCAGAACGTTACACAACTATAAAAGATCACTGGGTTAACGAAAGAATGGGGTCATAGAGGAATTTAGAAATATTCAGAAAAATAAACAGTATTCGAAGTTCATTTATTTTCTTAGAATTTGTTGGTGATCAATATGTAAGTATTTAACCGGTTCAATTTGCGCTGCTTTCCACAAATGTACATGGGTCTCAAAGTCCTTCGGGGTAAATATGCCTCTAAAGTTGGCATGCTTAGAAAGGATTTACCTTAAAGATCCATTGGGTGTGTATTTGATAGAGGGATATCCCTGCCAAGGGCAAGGATAAGAAAATGAATAAAGAAAAATCCAGCTCTAAAACAGTATAAAACTTATTGTCATATGCTTCGATAGATCGTGTTGTCTGAGTTTGCCATTGATACACTCACACAGTATTACCATTAACAAATGGTGTATTTATAACTTGGTTCGAATCCCTTTTTTTTCTTTTTTTCAATTGTTACGAACAATATTACAAAACAATAAAGATATTTACCAACATATAAGCAACAGTTCTCAATGTAAATGCTAACATATTTTCACGATGAAAATACTCTATAAGTTAATATTTTGTTTGTTACTCTGGACGCGTCTACCACACAAAAGAATCATGCCATGCATATATAATCGTACGTTTTGCTGAACTAGAGCTCAAAGTTCTTGAAAACACTGGTTGTCATTGGATAAATTAACCTGCAGTTTATAAGAGGTATTTCTGTATCTTTGTAACCAAGATCTGTGTTATATATACTAGTAGGTCGCCACTCTTTTGTTTTGCCAAAGCGATCCTTTGAGTCGCAATATGATATAAAAATTATATACATAGACAAAGGCCGTAACCTTTCTACCAGTTGCTTAAAACTTCAAACTATAGCTGCATGCCATACAGTTTATAACCATCGCTAGTCACAACACGCAGTATTGTAATATCATTACGAATGTACATGCTGTAAGACTAATTAATATAATGACCATCTACCATATTATTATTGACGTATTAATGATGTATCAAATAATGAAGTCACCCACGCTCGCCTCCTCGATTGATTTGGTACGTCACATCATATCAAAGGCGTATGTATCTCATACTTGATTGATTTGGTACGTCACATCATATCAAACGCGTATGTATCTCATACTTGATTGATTTGGTACGTCACATCATATCAAACGCGTATGTATCTCATACTTGATTGATTTGGTACGTCACATCATATCAAACGCGTATGTATCTCATACTGTGCTGTATTATTTGTATCTAATGATTTAGATGCAAGACTCAACAACGTTACACCCAAAGTCACATCACATTTGTATATTCAGAAAAAATCTAGATGATAAGATTGCTCACAGTACGTCATGAAAACCTGCCTTGCCTCGCTTGGTCTGTTTCTGTATGTGGAGTGTTTAAATATGTTCAGGTGTCGGAGGTTAGGATGTCGAGGCTAGAAATAACTGGAGTTTTGAAATCTGTATAGTTCATCGATACTTGTCAATTTATCAAGAGTCTTGTAAAACAGCTTTTTGATCTTCTTTTTAAATAAAGCAATTCCGAACAGCACAAAGTCTTATACAATCCCTAATGTAAAGGCGTCCATGGGCTGTGGTGATGTCAACATAGAAAGCATTTTTATTGTTGCAGAAGCTAAAAATCAGAGGTTTCCTACCAATGTTGGCATATCTCATTTCTATATCAAGTTGAGCAATTCTAAATATGCGGACAATTAAACTTAAACAGGACGTTGAGAAGCTTCTAACAAAACTCCTTCCCCATTGATTTCGGAACATCTTTATCAATATTTGGTCGGTCATGAAGTTTATTGAACGATTCAGAATATCGGAAGTGCGCGTCTTTGTAAAATATTCTTCGATCATCAGATTAAATTCTTTCATATAAAAACTACCAGGTTATTTTTTTCTTCAATTATTTTCGCCAGATCAATTTTTATTTTCCTTGACATGTTTTTCTTCTACTTTAAAAACAAAATCCTCGTCGTGGTTATTTCTCACAGTAAAGCTTTTCCAAAGTTCATTTGAATGTCCGTTGCAGAGACGGCGAATATCTTTGGTTGGTGTTTCGTCGTTAAAACCATGGAGTTTGTAGGTATTTTGATACATTATTAATTTGCCAGAGATAAAATCCAAACATCTTAGATAAAATAATTTTGAAATTCTTAGACAAGTACTTTCCCATGCTTTTCCCATTAAAAAAAATGCTTGTCCATTGCCTTCAATGATCTGGTCGCAGTCAGCACACATACCCGATTGGAAAACGTGTTCAGTCCGTTTCTGATATTATTTATTCTCGGAGATAAAATAGCACCACGTTTATAGCCCGAGTGGAAAAGTGTCAAGAGACAAACTCCTCTGAATGGTATGGAATCAAGGGTTATCACAGCAAACAACAAAACGTGTTCATAGAATTGAAGGACGATCCCGAAGGTAAACGCAACTGGCAGCAAAAGGTACACCGTGGGATAAAATCGTGAAAACTTCAAATTAAACTGTCACCATAATCGTTTATTTGGGTCCCAAAACGCCGTCAAGTTAATCCCAGCGTATTAGGAATATCTATGAGAGTCTATCGTCCGAAATCCTTCGTCTTATCCCGCTAGATGAGTTACTCGTCAGTTAGGTGATTTGATTTATTAAGTTGAGTATTTTTTCGCTGATGTTTTAGTGTGGTCTATGTCGGGATAGAGGAAGTTTGTCAGAACACGAGCAGAAGAAATGAGGACATGTGTTAAACATAAAACGACTAGAAAATGAATATTAGGACAAAAGAACTTTCTAAGATAGTAAAAGTACTAATGCTAAGACATTTTTGTTGACAAATTTTGATTGCACGTTTTAAGCACTGTGACATAATGTCAGATATCTGCCATAAAGCACTGTGACATAATGTCAGATATCTGCCATGATGTGTTGGGTTTTGATGATCTAGTTTTGGAGGCGTTGTTTGAATTTTCTGTCACCAGCTGTAGTGGGTCAGAAAGGTAAAGCATTGTATTATAAAAACGAATTTGTGGGAAAACATCCACAGCATGGATACATTATACAATCAATTAGAGTTAAATAATACCTTTATTGCCAATTAAAAAATCAACAGCACACCTACACATAGATATATATAAAAGAAATATATATTTTTGCAATTACCCGCTGTCAGTGGTTCAATTTCACACAATATTTCATTTTTCCGTTTATTGACCCACGTGTGAATAATATATTGCACTTTATTAACGTTACCTTTTGTAATTTAGACACCTGCTGAGCATTATATAGATTTAGCTCTGCACGTGGGGAAAGTGTTCCCTTGTCCAGACAGTCTAATGCATTGTTTAACAGAGAATGATAAGTACCGGAATATCCAACACTTACACAGCATTTGCCAATACTTTCGATTTCAGGTAAATAAGTCTACTCGACTTGCTGCTTGAAGTTTTCAATGTTAAGTTCTGGTCGACAACTTGAATTCTGTGGAGATGGCGCCGAGTAGAATCAAAGAATACACTTCATGCTCTTGAAATGAACATTTTGTAGCAATTTATCCAAACTCTTAACTAGATGAGATTTCATTTGAAAAGCACTCCAGACTGTAGTAGTAGAACCTACTTAAGACGACTAAGCATTGTAAGGCTAATGTGATAGTAGTGCATAATTCCTTGTTTGTGTATCCGTGATGACAATACACGACAGAAGAGGACACCAGAAACAACTAACAGAAAAAAGACCCACCACTACTATCTCGGTAAAAAAGGCCCACCAGTACTATCTCTGTAAAAAAGGACCACCAGTACTATCTCTGTAAACAAGGACCACCAGTACTATCTCTGTAAACAAGGACCACCAGTACTATCTCTGTAAAAAAGGACCACCAGTACTATCTCTGTAAACAAGGACCACCAGTACTATCTCTGTAAACAAGGACCACCAGTACTATCTCTGTAAAAAAGGACCACCAGTACTATCTCTGTAAAAAAAGGACCACCAGTACTATCTCTGTAAACAAGGACCACCAGTACTATCTCTGTAAAAAAAAAAAAAAAAAGGCCCACCAGTATTATCTCTGTATCTTTCCTAGCATTATTCCATGACAACTTTAAACAGTTTTTGGGCTGATATCAACAGGATTGAAATAAAAATCACTATGTACATTCCTGACTTTGTATTAGGAATAAGTTGAATAGAAAATATTGATATTTGAATCAGTTGGATGGTCGTGAGTGGTAGCTAACTGTTAATGATAAGTTTACTTTGAGAACGTTAACTCGTAACCAGAACATGAGGGAACTTCCTCTCCATTTCTTAAACTCTGTATTCGATCAATAAATGTTTTGAAGTCCTTCTAAAAATCCTTCTTACTGAAGTGTCTATTGTTCGGTGAACATTGATAGTGCTATAAATGATTTAACTCGTTATAAAAAATTACAGATTGAAGAAATTAGAAAAACAAAGAATTAAATTCCCACTCGCACCTGGTCACGCGCTTTTGTGACCATACTAATCGGTTACAGCAAAATACAGAGACCCTCACCTGTCAAATGTACACAAAGACGCTTCTATGGTTTACTAGATTAGTGTCATAGGTAAAAGTTGAACAATGGCCAAATTGTTTTTTGGAAAGTGTCGAAAGGACTTTGAAAAAAGTGTACATATTTACCTCTTGTAGGTTTAGTCAATGAATTTATGTAAGTGTATGTCACAAGTGCTCTCATATGAGGTTTTAGAGATTTAGAGTCCAGGGAACTTTATTCAGTTCATTCAAAGTGTCAAAAAAGAGAAAAATAATAACGTTTGTAATTTGGCCAGTGGAAAGCAGCCAAGCTCTCGATGTCGAGATTTGTAAAGATACCAATAGTGTTAGTCACCTGCTTAGATATAGTACATGTAATTAATGTTACTTACGGGGGTTACAGTACAGCCGTCTTCTAAGGGAAGTAAAGTTCAACCATAAACTGATGTTCCAACATTTTTGCATGTTCAAAGAAATGATTTTATTCTTTCTTTCTTATTATCCAAAGATGATAAAGGATCGATATTTTTGGTTGTCGATTACCTCGAAGCACAGAGTTAATTACCAGTAACAGGCCCGCAGTACTACGTGTACAGTGTATAAAGAAAAACCAATTACCATCTTTCGAATCTGCAAATACTATGTGCAAATAAATTTCGATCTCAACAGTAAAGAACTATATATTATAAGGCCTAATTTTGGTCGCCTAAAAACGTGAAAATTCAATAAAACATTTGAGATTTGAAATGAATATTTTTAAAATTTCAATTCTTATGAGAATAAACCATGATAAGAATCAGAACCATGATATTATTTACCACCTGTTTCGCGCCATTTCTTGTGATTTGATATGACAAATAACACATTCCGTATTTTAATCTAAAATTCAAGATTAACATTTCCCTTAATGACGTATCTTTCAGAGAAACATCCCAAGAACCGCTCACGGAATGGAAAATTCAGAGAAATTAAAAGATATGCATCATATACCGTATCATGTATTTTTTTAATATCTAAAATATATGGGTCATGGAGCCATTTTTTCGATTTCAATTATCTATTATTACTCTTTCATGGTACAGTTGTACATATACGTGATGCTTAAATGGGGTCTGGGAACTTGAATTTTAGGGGATTATATGTTTGGTGGATCGAACCAACGACATAGTCAAATACCACTTTATTTATTCAATGAAAAATCTAAAATTAATCCCTTTTAATCTCAGTAGAACAAAAATAACAACGAATAGTATTTTCAAACTAAAATTTGCATATTTTGAATTTCCAACCCTCTCAATGTGTCCACACTATTCTTTTTAAAAGGAAAAATGAGAAAATTATTTTCGCTTTTTAAAATGATCCGTTGATTTGATTTGAACATATTCTATTGTCTAGATGTTATAACAAAAGAATTGAGCACAGGTTCTTAAAACTTCGACTGATCCGTTGCCCATTCTTATTTTCTGGGTGCGTTCAGAGTACTACCATTGGTTGACATATATATTCTTTATTGTCTTATCACATCAATTTCATAAAAATGACATTGTATGGCAGTGTACTAATTCAAGCAAGCAACGGAGAATTACTTAAACAAGGTTTTCTCGCAACTTAAGTGCAAGACATAAATATTTCCCTAAATTACAAAGTTTGTGTACATTATGAACACTTAATAATTGTACAAATTTGAAAACAGATGGTTTTTGCCAATAATACTTTTTGATATATCTATGTCGAAATTCCTCGTAATGAGGACAAATTAATATAAAGTGGTATTCGTCCTCTGTGTCATTTTTACAAGATTTACATACTTTATTTTCTCTAAGTATATTGTTATGGCGGCCTATTATGAGAGGATAGTCTAATTCGACAAATGTGTCTTTTATACATATTAGGTATAGGTTTACAAAGGTAATACTGTAACGAAAAGTGATCAATAACATGTTTGTAAATAATACAATTTGAAGAACAATTAATTTGTTCAACTAAACTTTGAACACACATATCAGTCAACCTCTGTTTTATAATAGGAAAGAAAAGTTTAGAAGTTGCATTCTCCTGATCACACCAAATATATCCTAAGTTACCATCAGCAGAATTTCTTACCTTTGGTACGACAGTGGTACCAATGTTTGCCGATAAAATTTACCGATGGTAAACAATTCTGCAGACAACCTAGAGCTCTGTTAGCATTGGTAATTTTATTTAGGACGTAATTAAAATGGCGTACATCGCGTACACGCTAAAAGCAACAGATTTTGTATCACAGTTTTTCCCCTTAAATCTTCATAGACATCAACTGAAGACAATTTCAGACATGATGCTTCAAACATGTACCTCGACAAACGGAAAATGGTTTTAAAAAAAGATCGAGAATAGTAATCGCCACTCTAACAATTTCGTCCAAGTTTTGCAAGAAAAAATACATTTTTGCTAACCGATGGCTCTCGGTCCACGCTGTTCACCATTTATTGGCTAGCGAAGATGCAGAAAATAACCTACAGGAGAAATTAATTAACAGTAATTAAAAACAATTTATAAACGCATCTTCTTGCTGCAAAATGATATACATAGATGTGAATATATCTTTGTTTGACAGTTCGTGCTAACTGATCAGCCAGTGGTATATCAATGGTACCATTGTTGGATTTCTCAGCATTTGTAACCCAACCTCATTCAGAGTACACAGGGATCCAGTGGTACCAACGACTCAAAATTTTACCATTGGCAAATCGGTGACGGTACCATTGGGTTTACTCTATGGAAAGGTTTACTAGGAACTAAAAGTATGGCCGTAATTCTATGGGAAAGTTTCCCAAGAACTATAAGTATGACAGAAACAACGACGAAGATGCATTAAGTTTAAATAGCAGATATATATATATATAGAGAGAGAGAGAGAGCACTAAATAATCACAACTAGGTACTGAAAATTTTCGCCCCAGCGCGGGGTCGAACCAGCGACGTACGGCACCTACCGCCTAGCAAGATTGTCAAACCAGTGCGTAAGTCCACTCGGCCACAACGACTTCCCTAAGAAAGGAAGCTTTGTTATGCTCCTAAAGCGCTACTTATACACACTGATGCAATCCCACACAGTCGCTGTATATATATATATATATATATATATATATATTGAGACCTTGAAGTAATCTTGACACAAAAACAAGAACCTCTACATTAAATTCTGTTTGTCAAAAGAACGTATACATAATGCAGATTTTGCATACAAAATATCACATCTCAATGCGTTCAATAATGATGAGAAGGACCCCTCGTATATCTAAGCAGAAATGAACTTGTTTCTTTATATTTTACAATTAGATGTGATTTGATTATCTGGCTTTTAGCAATTTCTATATCATATGGGAAAATTATAAACTAGACGAGTTCAATAAAACATCTTTAATGCTGTTGAGCGACCACACCCACATCTGGGTATATACAAGAAAACAATGCTCACCTAACCCATTAATTTCAGGTCAACGCACGTGTTGAAATATACTATTCTATAGGTACATCAATGACTGATCTCTGCAACACAACAGATAATACGTCTGAGGGTTTTTTTTCCTGTCAGGAAGTCGAAACACTCTGTTATGTGAAGGAGCTTTTTCAACAGACTCAATAGCGTCTAACTTTCGATAATCTAAAATGTTGAAAGTGTCATTCATTTAATGAAATAAGAAGCATGCTTTTCAAAACGTAATTTGTTTTTTCAAAGCTGTGTTGTTCCTTTATTCACGAGATGTTCACGTTTTTTTAAGTGATCAACAGGTTTGTAATGCGCATGCCCTTATCAGCAATCAATCGTTTTTGGCGTTATGGACAATATAGAGTAATACAGTGGCAAAATTTAGTAGTATTTCATTTTGGAATTTTCCTTTTATAAATTAGAATTTGCAAATTAAAAAAAATTTCTTCTCACGTTTTCGCTGCCGAATGATAATACCTTAGACTTTATGGTCACATTACCCTAAGAGAAATCCTGCTGGTGTAACTCAGTTGGTCAAAAACCAAGAGACAGTAAAATAAAACAGACGCGTCTACTACCCAAGTTAAAGTGCAAAATATGAGTATTACATACATAGATAGGTTACACAGAGGTTTGTATTTGATCCGGCGAGCAATTTGACTTAATCCGGGGTTCGGAAGACAGCTGGGCTTAGAGAAGTCGCCGTGTGCGAGACGGGTTTTGTTAAGACGGCCTTAATTAAACTGTCCATTCAGAACAACCAAACATGCATTTTAAGGTAAAACACAAAGACACAAAAAGAGATTTACAAAAGTAAGATTGAGCTGGTACTTGATATAGCAAGTCAAGTATAAAATCTGGCTCCGAGGGCTCCCAGTTATACTTATGCTGGTCAAATTAACCCACGGGGGATCAGTCCCAAATTAAAAAAGAAATCCTTCATTAGCGTGATTACTTTCTGTAATTTGAAATGTTTTTTTCTTATCTCCCACAGACATAAATTTTTCTTTGACACAGGTCTGGGTATTTAAGAACACGGGGGTTTGGTGTCTGGAGTCCTGCAGCCCATGTGTATTGCATTCTCTTTTACTCTTTCCAAGTATAGTAGGTTAGATAAATTAAAGTACTGTTTGACCTACAACACACAAATCACCTTCATTATGGTACGATATCAAAATGAAATATTATTTCGAATAAAGTTATACTCTACAATTACACGATAACACAACATGATTTGTTATCCTTAGTGCCAAAAGTTCAAGTTTCTGATTTTATGTAAATTCCACATTTTTTTTTGAGAAACACCCCTTTCTTTAAATCAAAGACAAACATGAATGTTTGTTTAATCACCTATATGAACCACACAAGTATATAGAAGAGAAACTACTGTTAATTTTCTCTTTTCGTTAATACTTGTAAATACACGATGATGAGGAATCAGTCTGTAGATTTACATAGTCTTCTCTTTCAACAACATTTAATCAACCACCCTTCTTTCTAATACTTTCTTCGTCGACTCTCGTCGTTTCAACATTGTACAAAGCTTGAATAACTTATGATGGAATTTCTCCCAGGCATTGCCTCAGTTTAATCAGTAACATTCTTTATATGATTTTGTTATTTATCTTTCGTTCCCCCCCCCCCCCTATAATGATTGAACTTGTTACTGCAGTTTCATTAACTTAAATGGGAAAACACGATGTCATAATGACAATTCATGTTGATGAATAATATGATTTCCACTGTACTCTTTATGGCTTTTTAGAAATAAAATATAGATTGTCGTTCTCTAAGAAAGCCCAAGAGTTTCAAATAAGAAAATTAAAAATGTATACCATCTCGTAATAACAAATAGAGTATCTCGTAATAACGAGAAACTGATCTCGTCATTGGATGATGCTTAGTATACATGTATATCTAATTATATCGACTTGGTATTCTGTTGTCTTATTCTTACGACTTTTAAAATTATCTCGGTATAGCGATTTAGCATCTCGTTCTAACGACTTAGCATATCTTTATAGCGATACGTCATTTCGTTATATCGATTTAGTTATCTTGTAATACGATTAAGTTCTCTCGTTGTGATGAGACAGTTAACTCGTTATGATGAGACAGCTACCTCGTTATGATGAGACAGTTACCTTGTTATGATGAGACAGTTACCTCGTTATGATGAGACAGTTAACTCGTTATGATGAGACAGTTACCTCGTTATGATGAGACAGTTAACTCGTTATGATGAGACAGTTAACTCGTTATAATGAGTTAGTGTCTCGTTATGATGAGACGGTTACCTCGTTATGATGAGACAGTTAACTCGTTATGATGAGACAGTTACCTCATTATGATGAAACAGTTACCTCGTTATGATGAGACAGTTACCTCGTTATGATGAGACAGTTAACTCGTTATGATGAGACAGTTACCTCGTTATAATGAGTTAGTGTCTCGTTATGATGAGACGGTTACCTCGTTATGATGAGACAGTTAACTCGTTATGATGAGACGGTTACCTCATTATGATGAAACAGTTACCTCGTTGTGATGAGACAGTTACCTCGTTATGATGAGACAGTTACCTCATTATGATGAGACAGTTAACTCGTTATGATGAGACAGTTACCTCGTTATAATGAGACAGTTACCTCGTTATGATGAGACAGTTACCTCGTTGTGATGAGACGGTTACCTCGTTATGATGAGACAGTTACCTCGTTATGATGAGACAGTTACTTCGTTATGATGAGACAGTTACTTCGTTATGATGAGACAGTTACCTCGTTATGATGAGAGTTACCTCGTTATAATGAGTTAGTGTCTTGTTACGATGAGTTAGTGTCTCTTTATAACGATTATGTATATCGTTATAACAACTTAGTTTAACTCGTTAAACGTGTTGAAAGCGTGAATTATTTTTATAAAAACATAAATGCATTCAAATTGAAAAAAGCCCAGGTTTGACATTACAATTTTTTTTTTCAATTCATTTTGACATCATACCATCAAATTAAGTCTCATTCCAGTTACTCAATATATCAATATTGAGATTTCCTTCATTTCAAGTTTTCGTTTGAAATTAGTCGACATGCACAATTTTGACATCCAAAATAAACAATACTTGACAATGTGTTTTAAGTCGAACGATTCACTTAGAAAGTAACAAGTCGTCTTATATATTATATATACATATATACCATGAATAAAACAAGTACATGGACAATTTACGTTTCCGTATTATATTCAAATTTATTCCATATTTCTCTTTTGTCCACATTTGGAAATGTGGTCATATTTTAATCGTAGTTATGAATTGTTAGTCAACAAGTGGATACATTCATTGTCTGCAATTGGAGTGAATATTTTTCAGATTCATCTTGTAGTTTCAACTAAAATTTGAAAAAGGATTGCGCTATCCTCGGAATTCTATTCTTGTGCGTTATGGACAGCATTATCCAAGGAAGACCTGAACAAAACTAAATACAGCCAAAGACATTTTTCAAAATATTCTTCATCTATTCTGTTGTGTTTTGCAAACTTAGTCTATGGACTGTGGAGGGATATACTGATAACTGTTGTCTATTGCTTTTCGGAAGACTCCTAAAGCAGAACAAAGTTCTACACACATTACAGTATACAAAATGTATATAGATTTATCTGGAATGTTTAAGTTCCTCAACAGATTTTTTTGTGTCAAAAGTTATTACTGATACTTTGGCAAACTATTCAAATTAGAGACTTCAGAAAGAAACCAGTCACTGTTCCTCCCCAAATAATGGACCTTCAGATGCCGCGTGTTTTAAAGAATACGTAGGCATACACATGGTGCATGCAGCAGTTCAACCCTTTCTGTATTGATATGACGTCAATAAGAGTATTATGCAATAATTTTCAAAACGTGTCTTTAATTCGGAATTTGAAATAATTCAGTCAAATTGTCCGAGTAACAAAATGAGGACAAGTAAATTATGTTTGTTCCATTTCCTCTGTAGTAGGTGCCATGAATGGAAATACGTGTTTGTTTTACGTTCCATTGAAAAACCACGTGAACGTCACCCGCTGTTGGTGCAGCTCAAAACTTCAGACCTTTGCATGTCGCACAGGGCCGCATCAGCGACACCGTACCAACACCTGCCGTCACACGGTACCTCTGTTTGTAAGGTCTCATCCGTAAACCCCGCGACTCTCATTTCTAAATGCCGAGTGTTAGATGATGTGGTGGTCAAACTCACCACCTCCTGGTCACAGAGTTAACGCTCTTACTATTGAGTCACCATGACCAATTACTTTGGAAATGATAAATTATGATAAACCCCGGTAAGGTGCGTTTGAATTCCCTGAAGTAGAGAGTGACGGAGGCGAACCAATAACTCATACCTACTTATCTAAGTAGATAGAACTATGCACTATTTACTTTTTTGTGACAAAACTATGAACATGTTTCCGGCAATTTTGCACCATTTCTTGTTATATGACGTCATAAAGGTGTTTTATCGTCTTCTTCCATCAATATAATTATTTTTACCTAAGACGTTTGTTTCCTAAACAAATACAAAAACCCAATCATTGTAATCATTGCATATATTAGAAGGGTTGAAAGAAGTTGTATCCAATTCTTTTGTAGATACAATTTGAAAAAAAAAAATTCAACTAATATAATATTTCAACTAATGACGTATATTTTGAGGATATGACATATTACGATGCATGTGTAGTAATAATATGAATCTTGTTTACGAAGTCGCTCTAACTTTGTGGAAAGTGACCACTTTTCATCAAAATTAAAATCCGGATAGTAGACAGCATCAACAATTCTCTGAAAATAGCATATATAAGAAATTTGCACATATACCCATCATCTAATCAAAGTACACATTGTTTGAAAAAATTAAAAGTAAGTTTAAATCCATTTGGACTAAACCCTTTACATGATATAGTCCATAATTATAAATCTGTCTTTCTTAGGTTGGACGCTTTGATACATTTTTTGTAAATAGAGATGAATGAAAATGTTTTGCGTCCGTAATTTTCAAAAATGTACAAGAGACAATAACCCTGAAAATAGCTATTTATTTGTCACTTGTTACAAGTAGATAGTTTTAATGTCAAGAATGTTAAAATCACACGTTACGACACACACATATTTACTGTAGTTACTGATGCTTGTAAAGTGCATTATGGTGGATAAGCAACCTTTATTCCGTTTTTAAAGTTCCGTTATAGCTTTATATACTGTTGGTAGTTTTTGTAATTTAAACGGATATTTAAATAAGAAAGTATCAGTAAAACACGCTTTTTGCAATAAAAACCATTTATCATCAATCAAGCCCTTAAATGAGATAAAACGCGGTTTAAATGGATGGAATGAAAAGATTTCTACATTAAGTGTGAGAAAATAAAAGGAAAACTTCATTTTGTTTCGGAAATTCAATACGTAATTGAGTACAGTGGGTATCGTCTCATTGTGCGATATTTGTGTAATTAAGAAAGTATACACGGCCAAGTAGAGAAATTTTGCACTCCAATGTTTACCTTTCTCTCCTGCTAGAGCCGACCGACAATAGAATCTTAGAAATGAATTCAATTTCTGCTGAGGACAATCTGCGCTCAGATTGAGCGCTTGCATGATGAACAAACATACAGCACACCCCACGTGATCCGGACTCTGACATCCAATCGATGTCCCGTTACTAACCGTTATTGACGGGGCGGGTTACAGAGAAAAGTCGAGGGGTGCAGCACACACATTATAAGATATCTATTTCACTGACATAGGAAACATGCAAAAAAGTAACAAACCACTTAACAATGAAAAAGTGTAATGTCATAGATGTAAGAAGCGTACTCAGAAAATTCATCATTGCTGTCTAATCTTGATTGAAATACAGAAGGGACGCAAAGGGTTGTACAGATAGGGATTTTGCTTCAAACATTTACACTGAATCTGTTCATTACAGTCAAACTGAATGCTAGTCTTCTGTTTTTGCTTTTGTCTTATTTTGAGTAGAATTAGATGGGGAGGGATCGAGTATCTAGAATTTGGCGGAGATGGTGACTTAGGGATGTAATGTTAATGTCTAGCTCTGATCAGCGACCGGGGGAGGGGGAGGGGGGTCCTGGAGTAATAAGTTTGAAAACACAACCATATACATGTACTAGTTCTGGAGGTGTACATAATCATGAATATCACCACACTAATTTTCACCCTAGTTCAATATACTAAGTGCACTAACGGTGTGTCGAATAATCTAAACATCCAAAACAACTTTCAGCCATCATTTAAGTTGAAATATATTAGAATAGATAAGATAGATAAATATTGGATATAGCTGACAAAGAATATTTATATCTTTATTGAAATCAACTTCTTCGATCGATACAATACATGAACATAATTCTTTTAAGTAATAAATGTCAAGGTTTTTTTGTATCATGTGGGGGTATAAAACAAATGGATGCAGGGTTAATTTGTGTAATCGGCGAAATTACCCAATGTTTTCACTGTAATCCCTTATAACACACATAACCTTGACAGATATTCCTTATACATAAATTTCATGTCAAGGTCAATGAGAAATACAATACCATAAAACAACACAGATTTACTGCTTACAAAACATTGGTACATATCAAATGTTAAAAACTCTGTGATTTTCAATTATTTTAACTAAATGATTATGGAAACGTTTTCGTTTATAATTTCTCCGTATGAGTGAAAATTTTTCGAGAGGGACGTTAAACAATATACAATCAATCAATCATATAATAAGTATATTGTTTACTTATAAATAATAAATTTTACACACTGTTTTGTTTTCTTATCATCTAATTGCCTTCTTCCAAAATACTATAGTCTATTATCCATGTATATATAGGCTTTTAATCCAGTTGAAATATGTTAGCACATGAGTTGTGTTATTAATTCTTCTTAATTTTTATATCGACGAAGAATCACCAAACAATAAATCGAGTAATTAAAAAAGCATAAAAAGTATTTTAAGTTTAAAAATAAATACATGAACCTTGCCTCAAAATTGAAGAAGGAACATTAAGATAAAACATTTAAAAATTGGAGTTCTAGTTCATTTTTTAAATAATTGGTCAAGAAACAAACATTTTATGAAGATTTTGGATTAATCCAGGACTTTTTAAGAATCGGTGTTCTGTTTAAAAACATTTATCCACCAAAAATGAGTTTTTATGTCAGTTTCAAATTTGAATTAGTTCCAATGGTATCTTATCATATCAGATTTCTATATTACAAACTTATAATACATGTATAAAAATATAAAAGATGGAAAGTATGAACGGTAAAATTGTGTAGCTTCTTGATTTAAAAATCCTGCTCTACAATACAGTCCGTTCCAAACCCGTTTGTAAGCTGGATTCTCCGAGTTTATCTTCCTTTTGCATAAAAAGTGAATCCATCTCTCAGTAATACACAAATAATCTACAATTTCTAGAATATCATATTTCTAATATGATTTAAAGAATTTATCTTATTATGTTCAACATCTTCTCTTTATCAATTCATTTAATGCAAACATAAGGGTTGTGGTAATACATGTTATAAATAGAGGACACCAGAGTGAAGACCTGCGTGGATTTAATGGCGTGTTACACTTTCGTGTTGGTTTAGGGTACTTTATCATAAATTACAAACAGTTAGATGAAAAAAAAAATCATAGCACAACTTGTTAATGGGGAAAATCCTTAGCACTTCTGAATATTTGTTTGATATTGTACTTCCGATTTTAAAATAATATATTGGGATTAAAGCCTTTCTCCACTGCCAATAACATGCATTTTCACGTACTTTGGGATATATTACTATCTGTTAGCAATGAAAATTTATTCTGTTTTGGAATGAATATGAAAAATATTTCTACATGATTTATGCCCCTGAGTTCCTTTTTTAAACACAAGAATCTTTCAAAAGAGAAGTTTTCCATAGAATACATACAATGAAATGGGTAACTTTCGATAAGACATCGGTTACACACATTCACTCTTTGTAAAGAGATAACGCAAGGACGGAGTAGAGGTGATCCACACTGTTTTATCATCGTCTGTCACAAAATTCCAAAATTATTAGTCATTCATTAGTGACGAGAATATAATTACTTTCCATATGAAAAGAAATTCATAGTATAAACATAATAGTATATTTATAAAATGACCCACCCCCCGGAGGCTCCTTAAAAATACATTGTAAAGGGTATATACATCTAGTGCAAACACAAGAGATGTACAGTTTACATAAAGGGTCTTTTTAATACATCATGGACTAGGTCATGGGAAATATGTTTCTTTTTTCAAGAATGACATGAAAAAGTGAAGTATACAGACTTCAGGCATGTATGTTCACAATTTTACCTATCTACAGTGAACACTAACATTTTATCCCTACCCCCCTCAGATCTTTCGTCTGATTCTCTGTTTTACTTCCTTTAAAAAGTATACACGTTTATCATTGAATTTATTTTTTTGGGTACATTTTCATCCCTGTGAAATTCAATTCTTAATTCTTAGGCCGTTCTTTACTGACTTTCACTACGGATTACTCTTTCCCTGATCAAGGTCTGGATCAAGGCGGGTGTGACCGGTCGACAGGGAATGCTTACTCCTCCTAGGCACCTGATCCCACCTCTGGTATATCTAGGGGTCCGTGTTTCTCAAAACATTAATATTGTATTCCTTATAGGAGTTATGAGATTGATCGCTATTCGTTATCAGTAATTTTAAATTTAATTCAAGCTCCAAAAAATAAAACAAATGCAACATCTGAAACAAGTCTAGTCAAATGTATCCTTAAAGATACACGTGTATTCCATGCATGTTTCATCACAGTAAACTAAAAGTTACTAGAAATTTAACCTGTTCACCCACATTTCACCTCACTAGTTCGGTATTGCATCATTTCAAACAATTAATGTCCCCCGCTAAAGCGAAAATGTGTGATATTACTTGGGTCTATCGATATATGGCACCTTGGTTGATAATGGAACTTCAGGAGTCTGTATGATAAAAGATGACCTCTATTGGTTTGGAGGTCCAACGGTTTAGTTTACTTGGACACATATGGTAAAAAATGGTTTTCAGATGCTATTTGAAATACTGTTTGAGCTTTAGCAATGTTACTTTACACGAAAAGTATCTGTCAGTTAAAAATGACATCTATTGCGGGGGTCACTAGTTTCAACAAGCTTTCCGGAAAATTTCTGAAATGCTTGACGAGCTTCAGCAATACAACTTCCATTGAAGGGTCACTATCACTTCACAATGATCTTGTGGTGAGATAAAAAGGGCAAAGTCACATATATAGCATCCTCCCCACTGACTGTCAGATGGCTGTACGGAACCTTCCGTCAGGCAGGAAAGGAAATACCCACTGCACGGTATATCTTCATTTATCCTATAGATGTTTTACTTTTATATGATAAAACAGCTTGTATGATCACTCCTCATCATGAAAACACATCAAATAACCTCAAGTTATACACTTATAATTCACGACAGAGGCCAGGAGACTGTGCAATGTTATTGTGGAACAATTGGTAGTCATTTTATAGCCTAGTGAGAGTCCGCAAGAACGACATCCCGCCCAAGCACTTAAAGCGCATTGTATTCACCGTCTATGTCAACTTAGAATGTGAATGAGTCGTGGCTTCGTTTGTCTAGGTTAAACTGTGATTCCTTCCAAATGTGTGTTCATACTGAAAGTCTATGACACGCCCAATCAAATGAAATTCCACACCTGCGAGACAACATTTATAATATAGACTTCGGACCCGATTCTACTAACGAAAGAGAGACAACTCATTTAATTATCTATATTAGAGGCGTTGCTACTTGCAATGAAAGCCTCTCTGATAAAAATAGAAACTATGTACTATCACATATACTTCTGCAACTTTTATTTTCAAAAATATAATTTCTTGTTTGATGGCGAGAAATAAACCTAAACTGAAATCACCTCGCCGTCGAAAGAGGAAATATGTAGCCTAAAATATTCTGTCAAAAGTTCAATGAATCGATAAAAATAATATAATTTTCATGATAAGGATCTCCCGATTTCAGACTAAGATGGGAAAAGTAATTCGTACCACTTTTTAAAAATGTGTAACATAGTTACCAATTTTTATTGGGGACATAAGTGGATGAAAGGTGAAGATAATGAACAGTGATCAATCTCATAACTCCTATAATGTAAAACTTATACGATACCAATTTTGATGCACCAGA
Source organism: Ostrea edulis (assembly GCF_947568905.1). NCBI lineage: Eukaryota > Metazoa > Mollusca > Bivalvia > Ostreida > Ostreidae > Ostrea > Ostrea edulis. Next base: position 58,318,646 of record NC_079168.1, on the reverse strand, counting down.
TGCGCATTTCGACAAATATTGTCTCTTCAGTGATGCTCAACCGAAATGTTTGAAATCCGAAATAACAATGGAGTTTTAGAGCTATTATAGGGAAAAACAGTGTTCCAAAAAGGTGGGAGTCAAATTCGTCTAAGGATAAGAGCTATGCGTGAGGGAGATAATCCTTAATTTTGAAAAGAATTTCTAAATTTTATAACTGCAATTATATATACATCCGTATTTTCAAGCTAGTAACGAAGTACTTAGCTACTGGGCTGTAGAGACCCTCGGGGACTAACAGTCCACCAGCAGAGGCCTCGACCCAGGAGTCATAATGTAAAACTTATACGGTACCAATTTTGATGCACCAGATGCGCATTTCGACAAATAATGTCTCTTCAGTGATGCTCAACCGAAATGTTTGAAATCCGAAATAACAATGGAGTTTTAGAGCTATTATAGGGGAAAACAGTGTTCGGAAAAGGTGGAGTCAAATTCGTCTAAGGATAAGAGCTATGCGTGAGGGAGATAATCCTTAATTTTGAAAAGAATTTCTAAAGCAATACAAAATAGAGTGAGGGCAAACACGGACCCCTGGATACACCAGAGGTGGGATCAGGTGCCTAGGAGGAGCAAGCATCCCCCGCCGACCGGCCACACCCGCCATGAGCTCCACATCTCGACCAGACAAATGGAGCCATCCGCAGTCAAAATTAGTGCGCCAAGAATGGTCCAACAATCGGTATAAAACACATCAGACAGCACCTGACCCAATGATAGGCTGTATTTGCAAACCAAGAGCGTTAGAATTTGCGAAATGCTTACTTTAATCGAGACTAGACTGTTGAAACCCCTGTACCATTCATATGCAGGAGATGATGGAATATTGCTCCACAAATATGGGAAGCTGACGATGGAAAAGCTTTGTTTGTTTGTCATAAAGTTCAGTTGTTAGCTTGCCGTTAATATCTATTTTCACTAAAATATCTAAGTATGAATGAAACAAACTTTATTTATATCTGCTTAATGTATCTGAACATGAATTGTGCCATGGGCCCCGTTGTGATAGTTTCTGACGTGATTCAGTCCCTTTAGCATGTTGTTTATATTCCCGTCTGTTTCTGACCAGCCCCAACCTCCAGCAAACCCTCCATTGTACGCATGATCATATAGCTGGTTAATGGTCATCCCGCCGCCATTCTTCTCGCGAAATTCCCCGATAACCAAAGGTTTGTGAAGACCAAAGGCTCCAAACTTGTGCTGCAAGTACAAGGTTTACATTCCTCTGCGAATCACATGAATCTGCATGAAAATAGAACTCACGACGTTTGATTCACTTAGTGAGTGTTTTTTACACGATCCAAGAAAGTGTGAAAATAACTATTTCCCGCAAAAACGATGTGATACAGATAGTTCAATTTTAGAAAAAGAAAGTAACGAATTACTAATCTACACCAATGTAATGATAAAAGAGCATTAGACTGAAAATCTCTCATGATTGGATTCTCCTTCAAACATCCGTGAGTTGTAGCTCCACCTCATATCTAGGTTAGCTAAACCTTCCACGAAATAGAAAACTTGAATTCATATACCAGAATACTTTACCATAAAAGGGGACTCTGTTCCAAAATGCCCTTGCCAGTCGTAAGAGTGAATTTGATAGAAGGATAAGGTGCCCTTCAAAACAGAAAAAGAAAATTATGTCAAAAGAATGTTTATAGCAAGAAAAAGTATGCATATTAGAAGTGGACTAAGGCCTTTCACGTACTTGTGATTTCCCCCCTGCTTTTATAAGGCAGCTGTCTTTATACAGGTTGTGGAAACCGAAGTTATCAGTGTTCACTTTTCCATTCCAGGCCCCGACTGTAACCAAAGCATGAGGATCGACCTCCTTTATTGCAGCAGCCTGCCAATTGAAAAACCTTCAAGAAAAATGTTTAGTTTATTACTAATTACTTATAGTGTAAATAGGAGACATGATCTTATGCATGGTTACAATATTTTTAAAATATATAACAAGAGGCCCACAGGCCTAATCGGTCACCTGAGTACTAGTGAAAAAGTATCACTACTTCCAAGGGCTATGAAATCTAGAAAAAAATACTGTTCTGAATATCTAAGCTAAATTCTAATGTTCAGCAACAGTATAAAACAAGATGTATTCTTAAAACTTCAATGCCCCCATAAATGCATACACTGATGAAAGGCTTTACATAATATAAGAGATGTATTAATTAAAAAACATTAAAAGATACGACTAATTTGGACACATTCTAAAAGTCAAAACCCTGGGTTGTGAAATTCACCATTTTTTGCACATCATTATCTGCTATTCCTAAGTATGCATTTAGATTTTATAAAGTATCAGCAAACTTACACATAAATATTATATACTAAGTTTGGTCCCACCCTGGGGTCAAAACCCCTACCCCGGGGATCATCAAATTTACAATTTTGGTAAAGCACTACCTGTTCTTTCTAAATATCCATTTAGTTTCAATTTAGTATCAATAGCACTAAAGATTTTATTAAAGTGTTTTACACATAAACACTATATATTAAGTTTGCCTCGCCCTAGGGCCAGAACCCCCACTCCAGAGATCATGAAATTTACAATTTCAGTAGAAGCTTCCTTACTCATCATTACTATATACTCACTTTCTCTGTTAGATGCCCAGGAGTAAAGAAGATTTTTAAAGAAATACATACATTTTACAGTTTTACCCCAAAATTAAGGCCCCTCAAGGGGCGGGGGGTCATGAATTTTTCAATTTCCGGTCTCCTTCACCTACAGATGCTAGACACCAAATTTGGTTAAGATTGGTCCAATAGTTTCTGGGAAGAAGTTGTTAACGGACGACGCAGACCAATAGCCCATAGGTCACTTGAGTGACTCAGGTGACCTAAAAATCCTATCGAAAACAATACTTAAACTCTCTATCTTTATTCTTTACCCAATCTTGCGCACCAAGTATTCAGTGAATTCGGATGTATTTCAACAGGATCACTTTGACTTACACAAGCTCTTTATATCTCTTTGTCAAATAGGTCCAGAATATTTCATTTTAAAACTGTGATGTATTTTTGAAATGTTTAAGGTATTCCATGTATAATGAAAGGATAATGAACAATTTTGAAGGATTTAGATTAACATAAAAGTTTATTGTTAAATAATGATGAAAGTGAAGCACATGAAATTCACATGACTGGTAAATGATTAGAAGCTGGCCTTTTTGCACTTAAGACTTTTTGGAAGAGTTGTCTGCCCTTTGTAAAAATAAGAAAAAACCTAATTTTTTAAAAATGTGTGTGGTCAATGATTAATTTTATTTCATATTTTCATAAAAAGAAAGTGTATGTAACTTTCTACCAAGAGATAATTATGGAAATATAATTTGTTTTTAAAATATTGTAATAAAATATGCTTTTCCCATATATTTCAATGTTAAATTCTAGGTGAAATGAATTAAGCAGTAAACAAAATTTTGAAAATTCCTATGGTGGATTATTTTTATTTGATGAACCCTTCAAAATGATACCATGATTACAAATATTCCACCATCCATTTATTACATATGAAATATGGTCATTATACATTGAATACCTTAAGAAATAAATTTCGTTTTTGAAATTAGATACGGGTATGAACTGCAAAGTTTACGCTGGCAGGAAAAGTGATGATAGCGAACAGTGATCAATCTCATAACTTCTGTAAGCAATACAAAATAGAGAGTTTGGCAAATACGAATCAGGTGCTTTGGAGGAGTAAGCATTCCCTGTCGATCGGTCACACCCGCCGTGGGTATAATATATCTTGATAAGGTAAACGGAGTAATCCGTAGTCAAAATCAGTGTGCCAAGAACGGCCCAACAATCGGTCAGAAACACGCTAAACAGCATTCGACCCCATGATAGGTGGTATTGGCAAACTAGATCATTATAACGACTATAGAATTTACGAAATGCTGACTTAAAACGCGATTGTTGAAACCCCTGTAACGTCAACTTGCTTGCCTGTAGCCTGCCTCGATTAAACAAGAGGCCCACAGGCCTTATCGGTCACCTGAGTAATGGTGAAAAAGTATCACTACTCCAAAGGGCTATGGAATCTAGATTTTGTTTTTACTGTTCTGAGTATCTAAGCTAAATTCTAATGTTCAGCAACAGTATAAAACAAGATGTGTAAAATTACCATTTTTTGTACATCCTTTTCCGTTATTCCTATGTATGCATAATTTAGATTTTATACAGTATCAGCAAACTTACAGATAACTACTGTATACTAAGTTTGGCCCAATCCTGGGGTCAGAACCCCTACCCCTGGGATCATCAACTTTACAATTTTGGTAAAGGACTACCTGCTCTTTCTAAATATCCATTTACTTTCAATTTAGTATCAATAACACTAAAAATGATGTTATCTAAGTGTTATACACATAAGCACTATATAGTAAGTTTGGCCCCACACTGGGGTCAGAACCTCTACCCCGGAAATCATGAAATGTACAATTTTTGGTAAAGGACTACCTGATCTTTCTAAATATCTATTTAGTTTCAATTTAGTATCTATTTAGTTTCAATTTAGTATCAATAACACTTAAGATGTTATTTAAGTGTTTTACACCTAAAGGCCTTTAAGGGAAATTCCAATTTTTTGACGGTGATATATGATTCTGTTTATGTATATCTCGCATCTTAAAAAGTGTGACGACCTATGTATTCTATTTGATAATGTGTTAGTTTTATCTCTAGTGAATGGAAATAACTACAATTTTTAAACTTGTATCAGATAAAACTGCGAGTATGGGGTTGAAATTTTGGTGTAATGAGTAACCTTAAGTGAACCTTTACTTTCTCTCAAATTAAGCCACATAGCAACAGTCTCGTTTAAAGTCAGCATTTCGCACATTATATGGTCGTTATAACGATCTAGTTTGCCAATACAACTCATCATTGGATCAAATGCTGTCTGGGGTGTTTCATACCGAGTGTTAGACCGTTCTTGGCACACTGATTTTGACTACGGATAACTCCATTTACCTGATCAAGGTATAGGGCTCACGGCGGGTGTGACCGGTCGACAGGGGATGCTTACTCCACCTCGGCACCTGATCTCACCTTTGGTGTGTCCAGGGGTCCGTGTTTGCTTAACTCTCTATTTTGTATTGGTTATAGGAGTTATGAGATTGATCACTGTTCCGTATCTTCACTTTCATAGGTTACACTCAACTTTAGAAGATTTACTAGTCAAATTGTCAAAAGTTTTGGTACAGAAACTACGTCCGGTGAGATAACTACTAAATGAATTTCTAGTGATCAGTATATCGTAAGTTTTAAAATTTTTAACAGAACATTTTGAGATCGAGCACATGGAATCTGAAAAGGAATCATCAAAATATCTCTTAAAGGAACATAACAGTCTTTAATTTGGGTATAAGAATTTTCGTTTCTGTAGCACAGCTGACAATCTAACGATTGTACATATGACAAATCTTTGATATCTCGAAGGATAATCCGAGGGACACCAACCAATCTGTTAAAGCCTGTACCCCTTTTAGACTCCACAGAATGACACCTTTTAATACTGGACACGTGTCAGACAGTATAGTATTGTTCATGAAGCGCGTTAGTGTTGCATGAAACGAATACTAGTGTGAAGCGTTGCATATCATACCCACATGTACAATCTGATATTAAACTCTGCTCCTGGATCCGCTCTTTTTTTTTTTTACATTGTAGGTACACATGTAGCAAGAATATATATATATATATATATATATATATATATATATACATATATATATATATATATATATATATATATATATATATATATATAAATAAAACGAGCGGATTAATCATGTACTTCCTAAAATTAAGTTTATTTGTTATGTTTACATTCTACTTTCATTTCTGTATTCACATGCAGCATTGTTCACGAGGAAATGGCTATAATTACAATTTGTATGTTTGTTTTACGTTACGTCGATAACTATTCATTCATATTGATACGTCCCCAGCTGTAGTAGATGTGCCACAAATTTAGACCTTTGCTGAGCGCACAGGGCCGTGAGGATTCTTTTACGTGCCAAAGCCCGTCGCGACCACCTTTTCAAAGGTCATATTAAAGGTCATATCCGAAAGACCCAGGATTCTCATTTCTAAACGCCAAGCGTCTGGCGAAGGAGCAATCACAACCTATGTTTACGTCTTACGTTTGACGCGGATATGACACGAGCGGGAACGAACCACCTAGCACTGAGTTACCGCGACCGGTCATTACAACGTGTAGATATCCAAAGCAGAAACATTAAAAATGTAAACAAGAGTACCGCCTACGGTACATAATACGCCCGTGAAAAGCTAATATAGGATGTTTTTCATATACCATGATTTGTTGAACTTGCCATCAAGTAGTATGACAGCAATCATCAGGGTGACACACTTTCTTAACATCGAACATTTGTACTCTCTATATTATATTTTCACTTGGCATAAGATGTATGTGTACCAAGTTTAATGGTCCTTGCCCCAACGAATCAGTCTGCATCCTGCTACTATGACCTTGACCTTTGGGAACAATGGACATCCTCCACTTGGCATAAAGTGTATGAGTACAATGTTTGACGGTCCTAGCCCCAACAGTTCAGTTTGTATACTGCCTTCAAGGTTTTCCTACTAAGTGATATTGTTACCTTGACTTTGAAAAAGTAACAAGCATCTTCCTCTCGTCATGGTGATCAAATGTACCAAATTTGAATATCCTGGAGCTTACAGTTTGATTTGTATCCTGCCTACAAGGTTTTCCGACTAAATGATAATACGACCTTGACCTTTGACCTATAAGCATCTTCCTCTCATCAAGGTGATCGAATGTACCAATTTGCAATATCATGGAGCTTACGGTTCGGTTTGTATCCTGTCTACAAGGGTTTCCTACTAAGTAATACTACGACTTTGACCTTTGACTTTAAACCTTGAAAAACAATAGGCATCTTCCTCTCATCATGGTGATCAAAGGTACCAAGTTGCAATATCATGGAGCTTACGGTTCGGTTTGTATCCTGTCTACAAGGGTTTCCTACTAAGTAATACTACGACCTTGACCTTTGACTTTTAACCTAGAAAAACAATAGGCATCTTCCTCTCATCATGGTGATCAAATACACCAAGTTGCAATATTCTGGAGCTTACGGTTCGGCTTGTATCCTGCCTACAAGGTTTTCCTACCAAGTAATACTATGACCTTGAAAAACAACAGGCATCTTCCTCTTATTATGGTGATCATATATACTGAATTGTAATATCCTGGAGCTTACGGTTTGGCTTGTAGCCTGCCCACAAGGGTTTCCTACTAGGTTTTCCTACCAAGTGATACTACGACCTTGACCTTGAAAAACAATAGGCATCTTCCTCTCATCATAGTGATGAAATGTACCTAATTGTAAAATCCTGGAGCTTACGGTTCGGTCTGTATCCTGCCCACAATGTCCGGACAGACAGACGGACGACGCCATACCAAAATACGTCCCGGACGTCTTTGACAGGCGTATAATACTTTAAAAATTTGTGATTCAGATATTGATGTACCTTAAAAGTTCTTGAGGTGTGTAAAGCTTGCCTGCCCAGCCAGCTCCGGAATTGTGAAGATGGCGAGTGTCGAAACAGGGTTCACTGCTAGTCAGGTCAGGTTTTAGTTCACCCTCTGGTTCGTTCATGAGGTCCCAACCTCCGAGGGCGGGCATGCTCTTTAGGGCCTGTACCATGGGCTTGAGAGCGTTGTTTATGTACGAGTTCAGTTTGCCAGTATCCTAACGAAAAGTTTGTAATTGATATAACATTGATTATCGTAATTTGTCCCTACTCTACTTGAAAAGTGATTGAAAGAAAACAAATTATAGCGTCATGACGAAATGTTCTGTGAAATTTGACAATAATTTCTAATTAACAGTGGTTATTTGGGAGTTACTGGTCAATATTGCGTGCCTTACCCTAATTAAACCGTCCAAGCGGTTGTGAGTTTGTTGTTTGACAGCGCCGTTCCATAATGTCGGAAACACGAAGATGTTATGATTTTGAGCAGCCGTCAACATGGCCTTCATATCGTTAATGAAAGTACCACCAGTATCAAGACCTGTCACATGGCCACTGCTGTCAAAGTGGGGTGAAGATTCTCCTTCTATATGAATCCAAATTCCTGCAAATCAAGATTTTCAGAGCTACAAGAACAAGAAATGTTTGTAAAACATATATGCCCACCACAGTGGTGCAAAATCAAACAAGAGATGTTTGTAAAACACATATGCCCCCCATGGTGCAAAATTGAAAACGGATATACACACACATCATTTAATTGATAGTAGTATCATCAATTCAAAATATTGAGCAGACAATATCTTCCTACGTCAAGAGTGGGTTCACCATGTGACCTAAAAATCAATAAGGGTCATCTACTCCTTATGCTGTACCAGTTTACCAAGTTTGGTTTCAACCAAGCAAATAATTCTTAATATATAGGATACAATATATTACTATGTCCAGTTCAACCATTGACCTTTGACCATGTGAGCTCAAAATCAGTAGGAATCATCTTTTCCTGAAGATGTACCAGTGTACCAAGTTTGATGTCTGTCAAGCAAAGGGTTATCAAGATATTGAGTGGACAGTATATTACTATGTCCAGTTTGACCCTTGACCATGTGACCTAAAAAAAAAAAAGGTGTCATCTTCTCCTGAAGATGTACCAGTGTACCCTGGGCCTCCGTGGCCGAGTGGTTAGAGCATCGCGCTCAAAATCACACGGCCTCTCACCTCTGTCGTCGCAGGTTCGAATCCTGCTCGCGCCGGTAAGTGAGAAAGTTTCCCAGTTTACTTTCGGAAGGTCGGTGGTCTCTTCCCAGGTACATTTTATCTGGGTTCTCTCTTCCACCAATAAAAACTGGGCGCCACCATATAACTGAAAAATTGTTGAGTGTGGCGGAAAACATCAAAACAATCAATCAACCAAGTTCGTCTGTCAAGCAAAGGGTGCTCAAGATATTGAGCGGACAGTATATTCCTATGTCCAGAGTAAATTGACCCTCACCGTTTGATCTGAAAAACAATAGGGGTCCTCTTCTACTCATAACCAACCCACATATGAAATTTCATTATCAAGTTAATGGTTCTCAAGATACATGTATTGAGCGGACAACATGTGATCTACCGACCGACCGGTGCAAACCAATATACCCCTCTTCTTTGAAGGGGGGCATAAAAAGGTTATTCACATGTATCATTTAACTGATAGTAGTGCCAAAACATGCATGACATTGAGCGGACAATATCTTCCTATGTCTAGAATGGATTGGACCTTTGCCTTTAACCGTGTGATCTAAAAACCAATAGGAGTCATCTACTCCTTAGGTTGTACCAGTATACCATGTTTGGTATCAATCAAGGAAATGATTCTTAAAATATAGAAATATAGGAGACAGTAAAGTACTATGTTCTGTTTGACCCTTCACCATGTGAACCCAAAATTAACAAGAGGTACTGAGAGCAATGTTCACTAAGAATACCCCCCGCTTACGCCAATCTCCCAAAGGATGTTGTTAATAGGTATAAATTACCTCTTTCCTGAGTGTAAAAAGAAAGGGCATGACAAAACCTTGGGTAGTATTTTTTCTAGGAGTGCACTTGACCTTTGACCCCAAAATCGATAGGGAACATCTTCGTCCCATGGATAGTCCATATGTATGATATGGTGACTGTAGGTGGAAAGCATAATGCTTCAGAGCCCGGAAACCATTGCGTCTACATATGGACAACCCGATTCCAGTATACCCTCAGAACGTTGTTGCGGGGAGTATAATAATAGTCATTTGCATTGTACTCCTTACATGGACCATAGTTGCCAACTCACCCGATTTTGTTGGGTTACACCCGATTTTTTTTTTTATATCTGTAACCCGATTATTTTTTAAGACCTCTTTCACCCGATTTCCGGATTTGGTTTTGTAAATTAGTTAGCGCGTGTAATTTCCAGTTTGCAACACTAGCTTGGATCTAAGTAATCAAAGCAGGTGTTAACAATTATCCGCGAGTTGTTTTGACAAATCGGGGATTGAAGTCACAATGTGAAATGGCTTCCGCAAAGAAGAGATCCTTATCAGGGCCAGCAGACACGCCAACAAAAAGAAAACGATACTTATATATCTACCAACAAAGGAGAAGGTACACTAAGGGTCAATTGTGGCCTATTTTCAGAAGTTGGTAATTTTATGTCCTAATACTATATAGGGTGTGTACTTTCTATATATAGTAATTATATCCATGTATTACGTATATTTTTTTGTGATATGAAGTAGCAAAGTTGGCATGTTTTGCGAGTGCAAGATTTAACGTTGCGTCTTCTATCCGTGTCTGATGGCGTTTTCTCAATTCTTATACAGAAAAAAAATAGTTTAATATACCTTGTTAATTAAAATCCTTTGGATAATTTTAAAGAATTTGTTGATGCACACATACAAAAATTCTTTTCAATAACATTAAAGAAATATCATAATCAAAAACTATCTAAAAATAACGTGTATTTAAATCAACCATGACCATAGCCATCGAAATCCTTGTTTGAAAAGTTAGACTAAAGATGGTTAAATGTGAAGTAATTACGTGTATTTTTCCCCCTCAAACTCATGATTCCTATTCCATGCGTCCCGAATTAAATTAATATAATCTTTGTTTACCAAAACATCGAACAATTTTGTTTCAAAACGCTCTTCAATACTCAGGCGTAGATGTATCTAATGAGGCACCGTTAGATATAGAATTATCATCGTCTCTTACTCAGTCTGATTAAAATCAAACCTCTCACTTCGCTCAATATATAGACAGTCGCTCCCACGCAGCGACTGTCTGTATATCGAGCGTAGTGAGAGGTTTGATTTTAATCAGACTGTCTCTTACTGTTTTTAGAAGAAATATGGAAACATTCATAATTAGCTGTCGTTATTTTTAATTACATGTTCTGTATACATGTGTATGTATTTGAAAATATATGGATGCATTTTCGTTACACCCCCCCCCCCCATCTTTTATTCCCTCGTGTATTACATGTATCTATTCTATACCATGAATACGGCATCCATACTTGTCGTAAATACAATTTTGTAATACATATAGTCACGGAATCTATCTTTATATGTTTATCTTTGGTTGTACGTATCGCTATGTGTAGGCCTATATTGTTTGTATTTCAGAAGGCCCCGAGGAAGAATAATGCCTTGTATTAATAGGGCTGCCTTCTCTTCATAAAGCATTATCATTATTATTACTAATATATTTTATCATTGTTAAAATTTTCATCAATGCAGTGTAAATAGATAAGGTGCTTATTTGTTTTTATGATCTCTGTAGTCAAAAATATAAATTTATGTAAATCATTTTAAATATTAGAACATTTAAAACGGTTTTTTAACTACAGTATATATATATATATATATATATATATATATATATATATATATATATATATATATATCTATCTTTTTGAATACGAAATTTTAAAAAGAATGGAAACGATATTCATCTCTAAAACACAATAGAGTACGTTCTGGTAAATCCGACCAAACTCATTTCCGTTTTAATAATTTGTTCCTACAATGAAAAGTAAGTAATAAGAAAATTTTGACGGACATATTTTGAAAGAGAAGATTTTCGAGCCTAAAATATAGTTTTGTTATGGATGATAACGCTGAAATTCGCCATGCTCAGCGAAATAAAAGGTAGGCTTAAAGTCGGGGAATTCCGGACAAGCATCGCGTAAATCCGAACACTAGTGGTATGACATGTAAAATATTTCTCCCTTACCTTAAAAGCTTTAAGATGAAGGTTTCGGTTGGTTAAAACCCTTTTTTCTCTCAATCATTTATGATTATTTCTAATTTCCTATGTGATGGGTTAACCGGACCTGTCATCCTCTTGTATAACATCAGTTTGAAATTGGACTAAACTTTACCAAGTTGTTATCATTATGGTTGTTTTTTCCTGAAATTGATTTATTCCTTTATTCTTTCTACGGGTTAGGGTTTTTTTTCCAATTGACTTTTCTATTAATCAAGAGCTAAGACAAAATTGATTTCTGTCCGTGTTTTGAAAGTTTCTATTTTAATGATGTATGCTGAATTAATACCTATGTGGATGAATAGTGTGTGCAATGAATATAGTGTGTACACTTTTTTTTGTTTTGGAAAATACATTTCAGCTGACTTTTTAGCACTCTCAGCCGAAAATGTAAATAGTGCCTAAAGCACAGTGCATATTGTGACGTAAATACAACTTGGCAGCGATTCAAATCACAATCGAGCCAGATTTGTGACGTCATTTTTACAATTTTACAGCGATTTAGTTATCATCTTGCGACTGTTGATAACAGTTTCTATTAGTTTTGGTACAATATAACACCCCTTGGTAGTAAAACTTAATGAGATAAAATTGATTTGAATTCAAAATAATGATTGCATTTATACATGTAAATATAAATAATATGGAAAAGCAGTCTTTAATTTTATACGTATTTGTCAAATCTTATTTTTATTAGGCCTATGTAGAATATTAGTAGTATACATGTACATGTATGCTATATTACAATTTTGAATATTTTAAGATGTCTTAAGTATGAAAGATAGGGATTGTTTTTCTTGATTTTATTACAGTACAATATTTGTATGCCTTTTCCCAGTATATATCCCCTTCCGTAACGTAAAGGCCACATATGTAAACGTTCACGTGGAGCATGTAAACATTAATATGGGAATACACCAAAATAATGCTGTTCATATTAATTTATCAAACTTAATTTTAAGATTATCTATTGAAATATGATCGATTTCTATTGGTTCCAATTCAGCCCTTTTAGACCTTTACCCGGTTCATCCCAGCCTGTCCAGGACCGTAATCGATTGAACTGCGATTCCACACACTGTATATGTCATTAAGACTGTTCAAACACTTAATTACTTATCTAGAAGACCTTTTATGTGCTATTGATATAAATATAAATTTTGTTGGTCGAGAATTATTATCCTTGTATTACAAACAATTTCAAATGAGTGTAGTTCATGTAACAAGCGATAATATTACAGTCGACTATATCACTATCGTTTTAGATAAAAACACCGAATGAAATTGAAAATCCGAATTACATGTATAATGATCACATAAATTAATAGTAATATTATATTTCTTTTTATTATACTTTCATGTAAAATACTCGAATCTGATTGGTCGAGAAGCATTTGAAAAAACATATTGTTACCCTCTGAGAACAGAAAGCACGCGCTCCAGGGTGATAGTATCTAGCAACGGGTAACAGTACTTGACAACGGGTGATATTATAAAAAATTATCACATGCGTCAAATTCATGCGCGTACGGTTCGCCGTAGATTGTTAGACGACGTCATTTGAGCGTTTGTAATAAACACGAATACCCGCATAGATATACGAAATATCGCACGACCGTGATTGATCAAATGTCAACAGACGTATGTTTTTCTGCTTTGTTGTTTATATAACATTCAGTATAATAAAACAAATATTGCATGTAGTTGAGGGTAACATTAGCAATTTTCACCTCTCGAGAAACCATTGTCAACCTCGGCTACGCCTCGGTTGACAATGGTTTTCTCGGGGTGAAAATTTTCAATGTTACCCTCAACTAAATGCAATATTTATATAACATCATATCTGTACTACACAAAAAGGTAACACTCGCCTTAATTTTTTATTTGTCGCGCGCATATATGTAATCTTAGTATCAAATGTGTGTGATGCGTAATTTTTTTCCGGAAATGTCAGATTTTATAATTTCACCATGAGCACAGGGAAGGCGATTGATGAAAGACCCTTTTTATTATTAATCGGAGTATTGCGTTTATAACACGCAAATATCATCCATCGCCTTGAATGTGCTCATATCATAATATTGACAAATGTAAGTAAAATTTTGAAGTTTTGGCTAAGAAATAGCGATCCATGTAAATTCGGGAGCGTGTTATTCTACTATGTGACGATTTGGCGCCATTCCATTTGTATATTTGAAGAGAGGGTGTTGCCCCCAAATGACTTCGATAGGTAAAAGTGTGTCAACTTCTACTTTAATTTTCTTGATTTTACTATGCCAAATTCATTCTCCTTTGGGACAACGACTTTTCATGGGTAAAAACAGTTGTTGAGGATAGCATGAATCTTATTGTCCGTTGTGTAAGTCACACTAGTCTATTGGGTTTGGAGCTAAAATGATCTGACAAAACATGCCAAAACGCACAATCATATACAAAAAAAATACTTTAAAAATTTAATTTGGAGGAGTAAATTTAATCGATCTCTGTCCTGTGCCACTGTCAGTTACAATGCTTCTCCTCAATAAATACACAATTCACACATTTCTGTTGTAAATATTTTTGAAATATAAACAATTAAATATGTCGTAAATGCCGTTATGCATTATGACCAGATTTTTTGTTTTCCAAAGAGGGTCATGACCTTTTTACATGTTGGAGGTTGGCAACTATGCGATGAACCAGAGTACGAAGTTTGATGTCTGTCAAAGAAAGGTTTCTCACGATATTAAGGAGACAGTATCTCCTTATGTCCAGAGTGAATTGACCCTTGACCTTTTGATCTAAAAATCAATAGGGTTCCTTTTCTGCTCATATGTAACTCACAGATGAAATACCATTACGATCAAGTAAATGGTTCTCAAGATATTGAGCGGACATGTGGTATATAGACCGATAGGTGCAAAGCAATATACCTCTTCTTTGAAGTGGGAAAAAACAAGCAACCCCAAATCTAACCAAATCAGAATTACATTGATTGATTGTACCTTGTTTAACATCCCTCTCAGGAACTCATGGAGACGTCAGCAATAACGGTGAAGGGCTTCAAATTTAGGCTTATGCTCGGCGCTTCCGGACATTGAGCAGAGAGGTTTTTTTTTTTTATTAATGTGCCACACCTACTGTGACGCAGGATATCCGTTTATAAGGTCATCTCCGGGGACCCGCGTCATTCACACCTAATGCCAAGCGTTTGGCGATGGAACTGTCACTACCTCTTTTAACGACTTTAGTCTGTCGCGGCCGGCATTTGAACCCCGACCTTTTGCATGCGGGGCGAACGCTCTACCTCTAGACCACCGCGGAGGTCAAATCAGAATTAAAAGTTTTATATTAAAGCAAAGATATTCATGTAAATACACATATAAATATTTACAACATCAATGATAGTGGCCACTTCCTCACGAATGCGTTGCAGCCGTGAGCAATGCGCGTATGAATCTTGATAAATTCTAACGGCTAATGATTATAACAGAAGTTAAAGTGGAATGTAATGGAAATATAAAAAAAAATAATTGAATATTTGAAAATGGTACGCACTAACGCGCTTCACGAGAAGCGTTGCAGTTCATACCCTCATGCATTTTCAAAAACAAAAATTTCCAGAACTTGAGGAGATACATTGAAACAAATCATATGATGGGTGTTAAATATCTTACGAATGGAATTGGCTCCGGCATTCTGTAGTTGCTGGAACACGTGCTCGTATCTGGCTTTAACTCCATTATACTGCCCGTTACCAAAATCATGGGCATAGTGTTCCCACGCCTTGTTAATTCCGGCCAAGAATACCCGGTGTCCACTGTATGTGAAATGGGTTCCCTGTATACTCAGGCGAACACCTTTAACAGACCAAAACCCACGTGAAATATATGTAGGGAATAAATACAATTTGCTACATGGTAAAATAACTGTATTTAAGGCCCAAATTGAAATGATTGCCCCCCCCCCCCCCCCCTGCAACCTTCATTATCCCTACTGTTAAATAGGAAAGGCATCTTCTTTTATTTTCTGGGGGTAAAAATATTAAATGATTACAATCATTGATTAAATTTATTTACTTTTCCTAGAGTTTGATATTTTTCTTTGAGCACTGAAAGTAATTCTTGGGAGAAATAGGAATGAAATTGTTCGAGTCGGAGCATTTGTGTGTATGTAGAAATTTGGGGTCTGGGGTGGTCGAAAAAACCCAAAATTGTAACACAGGCCATATTTCCAATGAAACATAGGTCAATAAATCTGCAAAATTTGGTAGTAAGAGTACTCTACCTGATACAGCTTCTACACCAAAAAGAAGAAACACGACCGCCGCAGTCCACATTGTGACACCTTTCCGGCATTGACTAGCATGATAAGGCACGAGTTGCATAATGAGGACCCAAATATGTCCTAATTTACTTTATTTGACTGCATTGTCCAGCGAAAGTTTGGTTAAATATCTATCATATCTAGGTTAACAAACGGTTTAAATGTGATCGTACATGTGTGTGACAGTCATTACCATTATCATGAACAATTCCCATACATTTACATTTGAGTTTTTCTAATCTCTTTGACCCCTAGGCCATTTTATACAATACTATGAGGAACGTTGAGTGAAGGCTGGTCGACCATTTAGCAAGCGTAGAATAGAAAAGTGAAAAACCTTTATAAAGCAAACCCATATCCTGCCTAGATCAGTCATCAGAGATAATAAGCAGGCAGAATACAAAAATGAAACGTGAACACAGATCGGTGCTCGAAATGTGAAAACATATTGACATCATAGGCAGTTGCAATTGTAACTACCCGGTTATTTCCGTAACCGCAAATGAACCTCGTATGTGGTTCGACGCCATCAGTCTGTTGCCATGTGCACACAACTGCAACTATGACGTCACAGTCGTACGTTACAATATGAAACACGAGCTTTCAAATACATCTAATTATATCATACATATTTAAGGTATTCTAATACTATCAATCTCCACTTATATGTTTATGTATTAGAGTGAATAAGACGTTAATGATACCAAAACAGAATCTTTGGTGAAAATCTAAATAACACATTATACAGGGATTCGCTTCTGGCCTTCTAACCTCATCCACAGGCGCGCTTCCGGCGAAGAAATGCATCGATTTGATGTAATTCTTGCGCCGATCCACGTCCAAGTCTTCTTACCGGTTACGGAAAAAGACGAGCGCGTGAACCGATTGAGGCAGTTGCTTCTTCAACATATTAAAATTTATTTCATCAGATTGAAAAGGTGTTCACATCCAGACTGTAAAGACGTAGTGAAGATGTTGGACTCGCACATGGTATATGCGCATGGGGCAGCAAGGGGGCCTGACCTCCACCAACAGGTTATAAAGGCCCAAAAGGAGAAAAAAGAGAAGAGGTAAATGATTATTAAGATTTTTTTTTATCCTAGTTAACGATATACAGAGTGGTGCCTCTTAGTGGGTGCCTGTACACTAGATGGGTACTTCTATGTGGTCACCTGAATGTTAGTACTTGTAAGTAAATATCTGTACGTGGGCACACATGTATGGGTACCTGTATGTGGGTAAAACCCTAACCGTAACCTTATATATAGGTAACCACATGTATCCACATACAGGTACATGTATGTGTGCTAACCCTAACCCCCGGAGGACCCTTCGATAACCCCTCGAAGGGCAGGCCCCCACAAGGGACAAGGGTTGATTGAGGTCACCTCCTAAGAATGGAAAAGCCATGGTAGGGCCTTAGCCCCAAAAGGGCCCGATGGGAAAAGAGAGTAGCAAAAAATTTTCATACTGGAAGAGTCCGGTCTGGCCCATCAAGTAGCGCTCAAGGTTGGCTCCAGCCCTGATTACCCATGATCCGAAGGGGGCAAGTTGGCCCCATAGGTGTCCAGGGCGATCCCATGGAAAGACCCTCCTCAAATTTGGGTCAACTCATCCATAAAAAGGGGCGAAAAGGGCCAAAAGTGGATCACTTTTAGGGCTCGTATCTTGGTACCGGAAGTATTTAGGGACCCGTCTTTTTAACACAGACCCCCGGGGGCCCTTTGATGACCCCCTCCGAAGAGCAAGCCCGAACAAAGGGCAAGAGTTGATTCGGGCCAACTCGGTAAAATGGTAAAGTCATGGCAGAGTCTTTGCTCCTTAGCCCCAAACAGGCCTTTCACCTATTTCATATAGATCTGTTAATTTCTCATACTATGGATCGTAAACTTCACCTCAGTTTTCATTGGTTCTGTTTCAGTCTTTCTTTCCCGTTGTATCACTTCGGGTTCAACACTAATCCGCAGGGTGTCAGTAAATGTACGAACTTTCAAATAAACTCATCCCAAATCCTTTATACACATCGGATTCGTTCGCTTTAAAAGTTGATGTGATACATAATACATACACTGTACATGTTTTATACCAGGTTTATATCTAAACTAGAAAACTGACACGGTCAGCAAGAGCCCCGCTGAGGGTTATTAGATGAAAGCGACTGTTCGTCTGTATTTGATATAGCATTGTTTGGGGCTGGTATATGTGTTAGAATTAATAATACTCAAAGATACATTGGAATGTAAATTTGTGAAAAATTAATCATGAAGCATATTTATGAGAGACTGATGCAAATAAATTTTTTTCCGTGTTTCGAAGTATAGCGGAAAAATATTGTATAAACGGGTTTTTAGTCATGTGATGTATGTTATTCGTGGGCTTATAATTTTCAGCCAATGAAAATGCTTGTGATGCATAGTGTTCGATTGTGTGTATGAGGAGGTCATTATCTAGCCGCCTTTCGAGCTGTGAACTCAAATTATGGACGCCGAGCATGAAATACGCGCAGAATTGCAGCACGATAATTCCAACTTTTCAGTGGACAGAAGAGACCTTCAATGAACCATCCACATTGAAGTTCAAAATGCTTTAACAACGTCTCAAAGTACCATGATGACTCAGTCTGATTAAAACCAGCCCCCCTTCTCCTATCGTCGACGATAGGAGAAGGGGGGCTGGTTTTAATCACACTGCATGATGACTGAAATGAGAAACATTATTGTCAGCGAAGTCGGTCGTTTACACACCTTTAACGAAAAGTTGGCGGAAACTCAGCTAAAGAAAAGATCCATCGTTTTCAGCCCTATGGATCAGGACGCAACGACGATGTTAATCCATGTCGGGCTTCAGGTCTGGGAAGTGCTTCGGATGCGGGCAGAAAGGCCACTGAAAGAAGGAGTGCCCAGACGAGAAGCAAAATAAGATGAGTAAATTTTTATTTAGGTCTGACTCAGTTTATTTGAGCAATGTAGAATTGACAGGTGTTCAGGTAAATTTCTCGAGTGGTAATCACTCAAGCGAGAAAAGCCATTCACTGAATAGTGATAATAAATATTTTGTTCACTCTACTTTGAATGAAGTTAAATCGCCTGTATGGCGGTTAAATGGTCATTTGATCGCATGGGAGAATATAGGTACCACTGATTACATAAAAGAAGTAATTAACAAGAGATGTTTGTAAAACACATATGCCCCCCCCCCCCCCATGGTGCAAAATTGAAAAGGGTTATACACACACACATCATTTAATTAAGAGTAGTATCATCAATTCAAAATATTGAGCAGACAATATTTTCCTATGTCAAGAGTGGGTTGACCATGTGACCTAAAAATCAATAGGGGTCATCAACTCATGAAGATGTACCAGTGTACCAAGTTTGATGTCTGTCAAGCAAAGGGTTCTCAAGATATTGAACGGACAGTATATTCCTGTCTAGTGTGACCCTTGACCTTTGACCATGTGACCTCAAAATCAATAGTGGTCGTCTTCTCCTGAAGTCGTATCAGTGTACCAAGTCTGATGTCTGTCAAGAAGGGTTCTCAAGATACTGAGCAGACAGTATATTCCCATGTCAAGTTTGACCCTTGACCTTTGACCATGTGACCTCAAAATCAATAGTGGTCGTCTTCTCCTGAAGTCGTATCAGTGTACAAAGTTTGATGTCTGTCAAGAAAAGGGTTCTCAAGATACTGAACAGACAGTATATTCCCATGTCAAGTTTGACCCTTGACCTTTGACCATGTGACCTCAAAATCAATAGGGGTCATCTTCTCTTGAAGATGTACCAGTGTATCAAGTTTGATGTCTGTCACGCAAAGGGTTCTCGAGATATTTGACGGACAGTATATTCCTATGTCCAGTTTGACCCTTGACCTTTGACCTCAAAATCAATGGGGGTCATCTTCTTCTGAAGATGTACTGGCGTACCAAGTTTGATGTCTGTCAAGCAAAGGGTTCTCTAGACATTGAATGGTCAGTATATTCCTATGCCCAGTTTGACCCTTGACCATATGACCTCAAAATCAATAGGGGTCATCTACTCCTTAGGATGTACCAGTGTGCCAAGTTTGATGTCTTTCAAGCAAAGGGTTCTCAAGATATTGAGCGGACATTATATTCCTATGTCCAGAGTAGATTGACCCTTGACCTTTTGACCTGAAAAACAATAAGGATCCTCTTCTACTCGTAACTAACCCACATATGAAATATCATTATCATCAAGTGAATGGTTCTCAAGATATTGAGCGGACAACACATGGTCTACAGACCGACCGACAGGTGCAAAACAATATGCCCCCTCTTTTTCAAAGGGGGGCATAAAAATGGTTATAAATTACCGTTCAAGACGGATCCTAAGCCTATTTCATTGAAAAACAATAAGTCAACAATTGAAAATCATTCTTTTGTGACTGCCGATATCTCGACTTTATTGGTCAAAGGTTGTATATCTATGGTTAGTGAAAACCATTGGTTGTAAACCCCTTGACAGTGGCTCTTAACAAAGCAGGTAAGCCAAGGCTAGTCCTAGATTGTAGACACATCAACAAGCAATTGGTTCAATTTAAGTTTAAATATAAAATAGCGAAGTTGCCAAGACTATTTTCGAAGTGGGAGATTATTTATTGTCATTTGATTTAAAGTCTGCCTATCATCACGTGATGATTTGTCTTGATTTCTTTACTTTTTGGGGTTTTCAATGGGAAGGCAAGTATTACGTTTTTCGTGTTTTGCCATTTGGCTTAGCAACAGCAGGTTACATTTTTTCTAAGATTATCAAAGAAGTGGTTAAACTTTGGAGGTCACAGGGTCATAAAGTTATTATGTATCTTGATGATGGGTTGGCAGGTGCAACAAGTCAAGAACAAGCTAAATATTTAAGTGAAGTAATTCGATTCGATTTGGACAGACTGGGCTTTTTGATAGCAGAAGAAAAATATCTGTGGGAGCCTTGTTTTGTCATTACTTGGCTCGGTTTAGTATGGGATATGAAAGAGGGTGTTCTGAGATTAAGCCAGGCAAGGTTAGACAAATTATGCACTTATCTTCAAAACCTGTTGACGCATTTGCTGGAAGAAAATAGAGTTATAAGCAGAAAGTTTTCTGCTGCTATAGTGGGTCAGTTGATATTGGCGCAAGGTGTTTTAGGGGGATGTTGTTAGATTGTGCACTAGGTATGTTTATCAATGCATTAATGAAAGGGCCTCATGGAAGGCACCGGTGTATGTAACTAAGGAAGTTGAGAGTGAAATTAGCTTTTGGGCAGAGAATGTGGGAAAATTCAATCAGATTGGTCATAGATTTAATCAGTTGACTGAGAAAAAAGTTGCAGACATTAAAATGTTTTGCGATGCCTCAGATGTAGGCTTTGGTGGGTATTTGGTTTCTGATGAGCATTTGCATATTGAATCGGTCATGTATGACAGTTAAGACGCAGAAGAAGCGTCATGTAGTTCCACATGGAGGGAACTGGAAGCGGTGAATAGGGTAATGTGTCAATTGCTTTGAATGACGTTAATAGCGAGATTATTAACAAATGCCAGTGTAATAACATTTCCTTAGAAGCAAGGTGGATACCAAGGTAAGAAAATATTGTAGCTGATAGATAAGAAGAAAGCCTGATTGTGATGATTGGGGGATTCAATGGTGGGTGTTTGAATCACTAGATAAGTTGTGGGGACCGCATACCTGCGATAGGTTTGCAAGTAAGTACAATAGGAAATGTGACATATTCAATTCAAAATACTGGTGCAAAGAAAGCAGTGGTGTAGATGCTTTTAAGCAGGTATGGTCATTTGACTACAAATGGTTCGTACCACCTCCGACTTTAATAGTTTCAGACAAGTAAAAAGGCTAAGAAAGAAAAAGCTTTAGGTACAATGGTGCTGCCAGAATGGAAATCTGCACCGTTCTGGCCATCTATTTGCGATAGATTTGGTTTTTAAAAATTTGTAAAGTTTCACAAATATTTCATAGGTAATGTGACTCACAAAGGCAGAGGAAATAATGGCATTTTTGGTCGACCAAATAGAAATCTAAGATTTTTGGCAATCAGAATAGAATTTTAATTTGTATTTTTCTTACAGGATTGAACATTGAGCGAAATATTCAGGATATGGTGAAATATAGCGGGGTTACAGATTTTTTACATGGTTTATCAGACAGGATGGCACATTTCTTGTTAGCTTCGAAAAGTGACAGCACCAGCAAATCTTATTTCAACGGATTCAGAAGGTGGGAACAGTTCATTCACCGACAGTCATGATTCCATTCCAGCGCATCCGGTTCACGTGGCATTGTACTTAACTCATCTATTGGATTCTGGTGCTACTCGCTCTACTGTTAATTTAGCTGTTTATTCTATTAAGTGGGCACATAATGTCAACGGGCTGGTTGATTCAACTGAGAACGCTTTCGTAAATTTTTTTTTTTACAAGAATCCGCAAGACGTATCACGTGTCCACAGAAGAAAAGGAAGGACCCTGTATCCCCGAAAATGTTGATTAAACTGTGTGAGAGGTTCAAAGACTGTAATGATTTACTTGTTATCAGAGATTTGTGTATGATTTTGATTTGTTTTTCCGGTTTCTTGCGTTACGATGAATTAAGTTCTTTATTTTGTAATGATGTGATATTTTTCGATGGTTACATTGCTTTGCGTATTCGCAAGAGCAAAACAGACCAATATAGAGATGGTGATACAATTTTCATCTCTAAAGGCTCTACAATAGCGTGTCCTGTTCTTATGCTTCAAAGATATATCAATTTAGCAGACATTTGTTTGGATTCCGATCATTTTTTGTTCAAATCTGTATTTAGGACAAAAACAAATGCAAACTAATTTACAAAAACAAAAAGCTAAGCTTTACTGGTGCAAGAGAAAGCATAATTTCTAAGTTGAAATTGGTTGGTGGTGACTTGAATTTAGGCTTGCATTCCATGCGTGCTGGGGGGGAGCCACGACAGTTGCCAATGCTTCAGATCGTGTTAGTGATAGATGCTGGAAAAGGCATGGACGATGGAAAAGCGAAACTAGCAAAGATGGTTATGTTGTGGATTCAGTTGAAAATAGGTTAGAGGTCACCAAACATTTGGGCATCTAAGTACCATTGGTTATTTTCATTAATTTGTAATTATGTATGTATATCTGTATATGAAAATGGCCACATTATGACCTCTGGGTCGAGGCCTCTGCTGGTGGACTGTTAGTCTCCGAGGGTCTCTACAGCCCAGTAGCTAAGTACTTCGTTACTAGCTTGAAAATACGGATGTATATTTAATTGCTGTTATAAAATTTAGAAATTCATTTCAAAATTAAGGATTATCTCCCTCATGCATAGCTCTTATCCTTGGACGAATTTGGCTCCACTTTTTTGGCACGCTGTTTTTGGCTATATTTAGCTCTAAAACTTCATAGTTATTTCGGATTTCAAACATTTCGGTTGAGCATCACTGAAGAGACATTATTGATACCGTATAAGTTTTACATGTAATTATAGTGGTTTTCTTTATTGTAACTTAAACATACGGTACCCCCTATCTTTGTATTTTTCTTCATTTTTCAGTATGATTTTTTTTCTTTATTGATATTTTTCATGGCAAGTTAATGATTTTGAAATACATATACATTAGTATGAAGTATATTAAACGGTGGATTCTGTGGATGGATACCCGCTCTCTATGTAATTTCTGCTTCCCTTGTTCATGATAAACCTTTTACTTTGCAAAATGCTGGCCTCCTCATATCATTGCATACAATATTTTCCGTTCCGTCTTCCATTTCATTTTCCGTTCCGCGTTTTAGCAACACCTTACATGAACAGAATGTTACATAATTTCAGAGATCTTTATTCAGTTTACTTGTTCACTGAGTAAAATTTGATATAAACGATTTTTAAAAAATTGCATATATGAAGGTATCAAAATAATTTGTATATGATCATTTTGTTTAACCCCAATTGTTAACCTATGCATTGTATGTTTTGTTTACAGGATGGCACACCAGACCCAACAGCCTCCTAACAGCAAAACCAACGGGGCTTGTTGCACTTCAATAAGCTGGTACTCGCCATACTCAAGGAAGAAAAGACCGTTTCACGTCAGGTACAGCTGGTACAGGAGAAGGCCCCTCTCTAAGTGTCAATGCACAACCTACAAGAGAACCAGCGGTCGTCTCACCACCCTATGGCAGCGGTCCCAAACCAGTGAGATTACCACTTCTCACTTCCTGAAAGCTGTCGGTAACCTGTATGCACCGACCTTTCCAACACCACGTACTGACAGCAACAGTGACTAAACTGTGACTTGTGCAATGTTTTATGATAGTGCTTCATACTGTTTATGACGATCAAACGTTAAGATTAAATGCTCACTTTATACCGACCCGTCGGAATACTGGGCGGTCACCGTATCCCCCCCCCAAAAAAACCCCGTGGAGATCCGGATTAGAATAGGTCCTCAGTACCCCTCGCTTGCCATAAGAGGCTACTAAATGGGATGGTCATTCGAACGAGACCAAATAACCCGAGGCCCCGTGTCCTAAATTTGCAGCCCTTCACCGGCAATGATGACGTCTCCAACAGGGTCGTCGGCAATTATTTGGCATTGGGAGACGAACTGGATCGAAGGGGAGGGGGGTCTATTGATTGAGGTTTTAAGCCGTTTTACGGCGGTTAACTAATTAAATTATGTTTGGTTGTGAATGTTTGAGTTTCCCTGACGACCCCCAGTGAGCCTACTCTTTTTCGAACATCAGGAACACGATATATTGCGTGCCAAGGGGGTTGTGATCCTTGACACGGGGCACCCTTTAACGTCCCATCCGACGGCATTTCAAAATTCTATGGTCGTTATAACGATCTAGTTTGCCAATACAACCTATCATTGGGTTAAATGTTGTCCGACTTGTTTCATTCCGATTGTTAGGCCGTTCTTGGCACACTGATTTTGACTATGGATAACTCCGTTTACCTGATAAAGATAAAAGGTTCACGGCGGGTGTGAGCGGTCGACAGGGGATGCTTACTCCTCCTAGGAACCTGATCTCACCTCTGGTATATTCAGGGGTCCGTATTTACCCAGCGCTCCATTTTGTATTGCTTGTGGGAATTGTGATTGATGGATTGTATATTGTTTAACGTCTCTGTCGAGAATATTTCACTCATATGGAGACGTCATCACTGCCGGTGAAGGGCTGCAAAATTTAGGCCTATGCTCAGCGCTTACGACCTTTGAGCAGGGAGGAATCTGTATCGTGCCACACCTGCTGTGACAGTTTTTTGTGGGCTCATCCGAAGGACCGCCCCATTTAGTCGCCTTTTAAGACAAGCAAGGGGTACTGAGAACCCATTCTAACTTGGATCCTACAGGAGTTGTGAGATTGATCAATATTCGTTATCATCACCTTTCGTAAGTCTAAATGTGTGGTACTTAACGTACAGCTGGTAGCGTCTCAATATTTATTAAATTTTCTCCACAAGGTCAAACTACTCTAGACTTCGGACCCGATTTTGCAAGCAAATGAAAAAAGCTGATCTAAAGATCACCCAGAAGCTTTGAGGTGAAAAAGCCTGCATTCTCAGCATTTCCTGTCACTTCTTTTTCACTTTCACATATACTTTCTTCGTTCTTACATGTTTTCTCTACCCTTAGATTATTACAGCAATAATAATCAATATCATTGATTGTTTCTTGCTTAACGTTTTCACTCATATTGAGACGTCACCAAGACCGGTGAAGGGCCTATGCTCGTCGCTAACGGCCACTGAGCAGTGAGGGTACTTTAACGTGCCACACCTACTGTGAATAAGACTTTAAAAATATTAGGGAGACGATTTTCGGTTCCTGCGAGAAGGTACTGATAATCATCATTCACCTTTTCTCCAACCACTCCCACCTCCATGGGGTTTTGATACCTTTATCGACTTCTTGAACACTTTTATTATCCAACCCAGGTCGTAGAATTTTGGCATCCATGACGGATTTTTACGACTAACACTCAGTTAAACTACCAACAATTGGTTAAACATAACTACTAGCTTCCAAGAATCAGTGAAATAGCGTGTTACGTCCAATGATGAAAGATAGTATAAATGGATCCAAAATAGAGATGATCATAAGCGGTCTGAATATGAAAGACGAAGATAACGATTGATTGATGTTTTCCGTCACACTCAACAATTTTTCAGTTATCTGGTGCGCCCAGTTTTTTTTATTGGTGGAAGAGAGAACCCAGATACAATGTACCTGGGAAGAGACCACCGACCTTCCGAAAGTAAAATGGGAAACTTTCTCACTGTACCGGCGAGAGCGGGATTCGAACCCACGCCGACAGAGGTGAGAGGACGTGATTTTGAGCGCGAGGCCCGAACAGTGATCAATCTTAGAACTCCTATAATCAATACAAAAGAAAAAAAGAGTTGGGGAAACACGGACCCCTGGATATATACATTACTTAAATTATGAGCATTTATTTATAAAGCATAAAATAACCTGATAACAGTCATTTTCAATGATCACCTTTGTTTTTTGTTGTTGTACAGTTGACATTCAAGAGGTGGGTCGTGCTGGGAGAGATGGCCAGGCAGCAGAAGCTGTTTTATATTTCAATAATTCCGATCTTTGTTCAAGCCCCGTGGGGATCCGGGTTAGAATAGGTCCTCAGTATCCCCTTGCTTGTCGTAAGAGGCGACTAAATGGGGCGGTCCTTCGGATGAGACCGCAAAAACCGAGGTCCCGTGTCACAACAGGTGTGGCACGATAAAGATCCCTTCCTGCTCAATGGCCATTAGCGCCGAGCATAGGTCTAAATTTTGCAGCCCTTCACGGGCAGTGGTCACGTGACGTCTCCATATGAGGGAAATATTCTCGAGAGGGACGTAAAACAATATTCAACCAATCAATCACGCAGTGTTCAAAGTCTGTTGGGAATAGCACTATAGAGTTCGATCAAAGCCATGTAGGAGACAGTACCTGTCTGCCTGCTTTAATGTCCTTAACTGTTGTGCAAGGGCTGTAGCGATGAATGACTAATTATCCGTTATCTCACTGGAACAAGGAAGTTGTGTGAGGCTACCTTTGCAGACTTACAGTGTAAATGCTAACTCTTTAGGAGAATTGTTGATAGTACATTACAGATAGCCATCACATGTACCCGGTCTGTTTTTCTATCTTATCATTGTTTCGATATTGATAAACTTACTCTGCAAGAGGTTGAGCTATTAATGTCATTTGTACTAATTTCTTCCTTTCTATTGTAACGCTAAAGACTAAATAATAATTTCAAATTCTAATATATTACATGAATACTGTTTTGAAAATGTTTCTTACTATGATGATTTATAGATGAAATATTAAGGATGATTCGCTTTACGATCACAGTTTGCGTATCAAACATAGTGAACTTTATGTTTCTTAGAATTATGAATAAAAAATTCTTTATGTTATAATCGTTCTCTTTGATCTGCTTGATATTACTAAAACATTCATAAATATTTGATCTGCTTGATATTACTAAAACATTCATAAATAAACGTGTGCATTTTAAAAAAAATATAGCTCAATTTTCATCATATGACGAATTAATTATATAATTAGTGAATTTGGAACCAAGTGTCAATATACGTACTTAAGGTAACTCCATACTCGTATTATCATCTGATAAAAGTTTATTTATTTCAATTTATTAGAGTCAAAACTAATAAATTATCAAATAAAATGTATAGGTTATCACACTTTTTAAGATGACATACATATACAAAATCATATATCAATATAAGAAAATTGCAATTTTCCTTCAACAGCATCACTAAAATTTCACAAAAACTGGTGAAAATGATATAATAGTATTCATAATAATTTCATGAAACTATTTAAGTGCATGTCTACGAGAAAACCATGCAGGAAGCTATTCATGTTAGGTTTTCAGTTTCATTTTCTTTTGTCATAATTATTCATTTCAATGTATTTTCAGACTTTTCTGAGAATTTTGTCAAAATCTGGTAATCGACACGGTGTACAGTGCCTTATTTGGTTACCATTAGCGTCATCTTACAGTACTCCAAATAGAAGTGAAAAATTCCAGTTTAAAGAAGATTTATTCCAATTGTTAAAAATTTCAGGAAAAAAATAATTACAGGTCTATACTTGTATAAGAGTGTTTGTCATATCCATCATCAAAAAAAATTTTTAAATGGGGTAAAGGGAGATAACTCTTACAACTTCATAATGTTCTGAAAATAGAAATTTGCTATCTTAATTCTTTCACCCATAACATCTGATACACAGTTAAAAAAATGGTGTTTTTTTTTAGTGTTTCTTAAAAGGTCTTCACAGTGTTTTCTCGATATATTGGAATTTTTCGGAAAATAAAAAAATATAACTATAATAAAAATCGAATTTACACAATTTTGACCATTATTTTACCATAGGGGCAGGTTTTGGTCTATTTAAAATCAAGCTCTTTGTAATGTTACTAATCCAAAATATATTTTAATATCATTAGGCAAAAGAATTACAAACATTTAAATATACAATAATATAAAAAAAAAACGTTTTTGTTTTAGTTTTTAAATTTTTTACAATGTTCCGTAAGGAGGGATAACTCCTGTTTACATTTTTTTTCAAATGTTCAATGAAAAGGTAAATCTTTAATTACAAGTAATAATGATAATATGCTCTACACATAAATAATTAATGTAATATTATACATAACATCCATTAAAATTTTAATTAATTCATAAACTAGGGAAAAAATCCATTACATGTGAATACATGTATAACAAAATATTAACGCTAGACGTTGTGTACATACAGAAATATGGTACACATCAGAAAATATAGAAATTGATCATACACATGCTACTGTAAACCCTAATTTTTCTACTGCTTTTACAATGGTGGAAATTCCAGACTCTCCTTCACTTGCAATGCTGTCTAGACCATGTAAAGACTTCAACTGTGATGCTGCACACACTTTCACTATCTTATAAAGAGTTGCTCTTGATGGAGGCACACTATCATTGTCCTGAAAATATGTTGTATATGCTGCGATAAGTCTTGATGCAATCATAGTGCGAATGACCTTTGGTTTCTAATCCTGATGAAAGTTTCAAGTGCTTGGAGCTAAAAACCAACAGTATGGAGGTAGATGGGAGCTGATAGGAACTCGACAAGTGTTGGATTCTCCCTTTGGAAATTCTGACAAGTATAACTTTAGGTTGTGTGACATATTGTCCTGGCCAATGATTCTTGCTACATCTTTATGGTGGATTGTTATTCCCTCAACCATCTTCAACAAAGTGGCTTTGCTATATCTATTGGCAATAAGGGACAGAATCTGAGTGCGAGTTCTATGATCTGTAGCCTCCTTGTATGCTTCAATTACTGTGTTTGTCATAGAATCTTCACGAGATGTTGCTGGAGCTCTATAACTGCAGATAACCTCATCAATGAGTTGTTTACTTTTGCCAGGAGCTATGATGTTACAAATGTACTCAAATGCAGATTTAGCATGACACATGTAGCACGATCTTGTTGAGTACTTTAAGTCTTGCAGAGGTTGACTGGCTTGAGAGCGTAAACATTCTAGCTAGTCATTTGAAAGGATTTGCATTGCATCAATGTATTGTTCTCTTAAAGATGTCTGCATATCCGACCAATTGGAAGCTGTTGTGGACTGAGAAAACACAAATGTTTCACCGTCTGACATCATATCTGAAAAGAAAAGAAGACACATTGATTTGTGAACATCTACAAATGGCAATGAAGCATTGTTCAAATATATCCAATAAGCCATAATATAGAAGGAAAAGTGTTCACAAGCTATTTTACATCCTCCACCACTCTTACATCCACTATAACTTTTAGGAAAATAATTGGATCCTCCTGTACCACCAATATGCACATCTACAGATGGCAATGAACCATTGTGCAAAGTTTCAAGTCTATCTGATAAGCAATACAGGAGGAGAAGCGTTCACAAAATTTTGTGAGACAGACAGATAGTCAGAAAGAACAAAAACAATTTGTCTCCCCCTAAAAGAAGGGAGACTTAAAAATATGAAAGCTCTATCTTAAATAGTTGATGAGATACAGAATAACATAAGATTTTTAATAAAATATATCAAACTTCAAGGTCAAGGTCACAAGATCGCATACCATTACATCACATGAAAGGTCTTTTCGTAAAGAATGCTTACACAAAATATGAAAGCCCTAACTTGAATAGTTCTATTCAGAGATATTTTTAAAGTTGAATTTACAAACTTTAATTCCCTTCACCCAAGGATGAGTTATGCTAAGTTTGATTGAAATTGGCTCAGTGGTTCTTGAGAAGATTTTAAAATGATGCCACCAAATTTTTACGAATTCTTAATTATCTTAACTTGCAATTCATTTGATCAAACTTGAATCCTGTTTACCCAAGCATGCTTGTGGCAAGTTTGTGGTTGTGGAAGAGAAATCGAAAATGTTAAAAATTAACGGGTAGACGATTAGACAGATTGACGCTGGACAAAAAGTGATCAGAATAGCTCACTTGATCTAGTGTAAGAACTTGATTGGTACATAATCAAATCTTTTGAGAAGCCATTCAGGCTTCACAATATATAATCACACGACCAACCAAGTTCATATCCTAGTGAATTTTTAACATATACATTTATTCACAGGGGCTAAGCCCGTTTTGGGCCCGAACTGTGATACCATAAATATAGAAAGGGGTCTAACTCTCACACAGATAAAAAACTAACCACTCGCTTCAAATGCCTAAAAAATCTTAAACTAAGTAAGCTATGCGTAGTTTGTCGTTTTCCTTGCATAGATTAATGTTTTAACTACTTGCATGCCAAATTTCAAGTCACTGGTTCTTAAAATAACAAAGATATACGTCATCCTTCTCTCGATTTCACTTGTTTATTTTTACTAGGACATTTACCGGT
This sequence comes from Ostrea edulis, assembly GCF_947568905.1. NCBI lineage: Eukaryota > Metazoa > Mollusca > Bivalvia > Ostreida > Ostreidae > Ostrea > Ostrea edulis. Next base: position 58,287,545 of record NC_079168.1, on the reverse strand, counting down.
CCAGGTCACGGAGTCGTTTCTCGCCTATGACAGCAGCGAAATTCAGACTAGTATGGAAGATTTCGGACCTGTCAATTAAAATTTCACATCAATTATACGCTACTTACTTCCTCATATTTTAATAATGTTCTTCATGTAGACGTTACACGACTTATTTTTCCTCAGCAGCATCAACTGTTGACAAGATCTGCCATTTTAATGAATACACTAAATACCCGAAATGTCTAAAACTTTAAAGAAGGGGAAAATGGGTAATAATAATCTAAATGAAATAGAATAAACAAAAACAAAAAATTATAAAAGCCAAGAAATAATGTTCAATTTCCTTCTCTAAGTGCAATATCACAAGAATAATGTTTTGATCAGTTTTAAGGTATTTGAGATTTTAAGTCTATCGGGTATTTAGTGCGTTCATTAAAACGGCAGCTCTTGTCAACAGTAAGCCTTTTCACGATAAATCTCGCACATGCGCACAAATGCTTCCGGACGGCAACCTTCGATCATGTTTACGTTGGTTACATGAATTATAATGACAAAGCGGGAGAATTTGAACAAACTAAAGGTAAATGATCTGAGAAATATGGTGGTAGATGTTGGCATTGATGTTAAAAGAAAGAAAAAAGAAGAAATCATTCAGGAATTGCTGTTAAGTCAGACTGAAACTTCGATTTTAACACCGATCGTAGAAAAAGACGCACTTGAATCTCCGCTAGTAGGATCGTTTCAGGACAGCTTACCACCATTCAACGTTGTTGCTTATGAAAGTCCGGGTTACTCGTCCATCCCCACTATAACATTTAGTGATATCTATAGTTATATGATCGAAAGACCAACAACATATGGTGGTACAGCAAGCAATTTCAAGGGCTTGGACAGATCTGTGAAGCACTTTGAAGCCGGTGACGTCCAAGATATTAAAGTGTCAAAGGTAATTTTTTTAAATAGACCTATTAAATGAGAATCTTTTTTCCACAACATTTACTCTGATTTGTGAAATAGTCATCAATATTAATTGTACTAGCACATGTATATAAAAAGTGCATGCTCTACATATAGAAAAATTGTTAGGCCTACTGTATACAACATTATTTAGGGTTGTTTTTTATTTAATCTGTTCAAAGTTGTACACATTCTTTCCAGATAAATAGTTCTGTCATATATGTCAGAGCAAAATGTCAGGCATCTATGAGGAAACAGCAATATCAGGTTTTCATTTGCATCCCGACTACAAATGCAGGCAAACCAAATGTACAGCATGGATACTGTCAGTGTCCTATTGGGTAATTTATTTCACCAAATAAAAAGTAAAATTCTTCTAAAAAGCTGGGTTTTAGATAATTAGAAACTTAGCTTTTCAATTTTATCCAGAAATCATAATTGCCACAATTATGAATTTAAAATGATTTCATATTAATGATATATCTTTTATGATTGTATATTTCTTTTAATCAATTGAAAATATACAACACTTTTCTTCAGAAAAAAAAATATGTTTATAGGCATTTGATTACTCCTTTATAACAGATTATATTATTATTAAAATTAATTTTGTTGTTCCTTTTTATGAATGTGTAGGTTAGCACAGGCATGTAGTCACATAGGCGCCCTACTTTTTGCATTGAGTCATGCAAAAACTAATGAGACGACTTCAGAGAGCTGTACATCTCAACCATGTAAATGGATCATTCCTGGGCGACAAACAAAACCAATCGGACCAATCAGCACTTCGCCCAAGAAAAAGCTTAAATTGGCAGATACTGAAGAAAACCTTGATCCACTCGCAGCCTATGATCCTCGCCATTCAGATGACAAAGACATAAATATTAACACCACTCTGTGGCAGTTAAAGGAATTAAGAGATGTCTTTCCACATACAGGTATTAAGGATTGAATTTCAACAGGAAAAATTTACTTGTATAGATATTAGTATTTATAGATTTTAACAATTTTGTATAGTTAATTTTGAGGAGTCATTATGTCACCAATAGATGTCATTCATAAACATACACTTATTTTGTAGGGATGTCCCACTTGTGGAATATACCCGACCATGCCCCAGAAGTCATAAAGGAAATGGAGGTCCAGGATATTGAAGATCCAATGGTGACAAGGATGAAAAATCTTATATTTTGTGAGGATAATGGTAAGGAATGAAAAAATAATTCATATATACTATATAACTATACTGAAAGCTGCTAAATTTATAGATTTCAATTTGATGGACATCAATATTATTTAAGAATATGCAAAATACTAACCATCATATGCATCCTCAGTTTAATATAATGATTACCTGATGATTAACTTTTACATTTCAGCACCTCAGATTACAATTGATCACGAATTGGTTGAATTTATTGAGACGAGTACAAGAGGCCAGAGGACATCAGAAATGTGGCAGAAACTACATATTGGTCGTTTAACCAGTTCCATATTTGGTGATGTATTGAAGGCTGGACCCAATCCAAAGTCTTTGATCAAGCAAATTGTAGAGGGGTCTAGTCTTCAGAAGTAAGTTGTGATAGTTTATGACTTTATAATACATGGGCATACGTGTGTATATAGGTAATGCGGAATACAAATACAGTGTAAAGATAAAACCAGACAATTATTCCAAGCTAGGCCCACAATTCCTTAAAGTCAGGCTACATTTAATGTAGCTGGCATTATTCTCCAAGCTAAATATTCATACTACATCTGTACATATAATATAAATTTGTAACATTGCAAAGTATCCGTGCACTACTAGGCGGGTGTTCTAACTACTGAGCTACCCTGGCTGATATCATTAATTTAATATAAATTGTTGCTTTCATATGTTGATATGGAAAACATAATATTAGAACTAAAATTATCATTATAATGTTATGAATGTAATACATTTATTATGAATGATAACATATGGGGATAAAAAACTTTAATATATACAATGTACTTGATCGCCATGCTGTATTTCTTTTGTCATCATTTTATTTGATATACATATAACTAAAATTGTGCGGGCCTTCTTTCCCTAGGTTAAAGTTCTGTGTATTTATAGGTATGCATCTCTGCCACCAGCTGTTCAGTGGGGACAACAAAATGAGGCAAAGGCACGCTCAGAGTATGTCAATCTGAAGACTGCCACAAACAACAATTTTAAAGTTGAGGATACAGGTCTCACTTTGTGCACAGATAACTCATTTTTGGGTGCCTCCAGTGACGGGAGAGTTTTTGATGGTGACAGCATAGGTGTACTAGAGATTAAGTGTCCATACTCCATCAAGGGAACTCAAGTAACAACAATGGAAGTGAGTGCGATTGTTGCAATGGGATGTCCAAATTTCTCTTTAGAATATAGTATGGAAGGACCACGTCTCAAAAAGAGCCACAAGTTTTATGCTCAAGTTCAGGGAGAAATGGCAATTATGCGATTACCATGGTGTGACTTTGTAGTATGGACAGACGCTGCTCAGAACAATATTTGTATTGACAGAATATATTTTGATTCAGAGTTTGTGTCCTCTATGATGCCTAGACTTATTGAATTTTATATGCATCACATTATCCAGTTACAGAGCTCCAGATAATTTCTATTATTTATCTACTTTTAAGATTTTTAATCTGTTCAAATTCTGTTTTCCTGAGATATAGTCATTAAAGAGCAATGTCACTTTGAATTTTATTCTCCTAATGGATAGAAGTAATGCCTTTCCCAATTCAGAATTTGATAAACTTCATAATGCATATTTCTGCAAAAAATCCTCATCCTTAAATATCTGAAGCTCTGAAGTTACATTTACAATGTATCATTTGAACTTATTGCTTTATAAAAGAAAAGTCTGACAATAAAGTTGAAATTTCATCATACTTGTATATATATATATATATATATTATGCACTTCTGACAGGAAAGACAATTGATTTTTTAAAATTTGATTTAGATAACCACACATATCATTGTTTGTTGTACAGTATACAAAAGCCAAATCATGCCATGATCAACATGCATAATCAATAATTCATTAATCAATAATTAATTAAGTTTTGAAAGAAATTATTTCATATAATCTATCCCAAATGTATAAACAAGTGTCAATATCTTTGAAGAACAGTTTCAAATGACTGCAAGTGTCATTTTTATCAGATAGCAATGGATTTCTACATTAAACTAAAAAATATCACAAACCAACTGGAATCACACCATAAATATGGCAAACATGGTTTATAAATATACATGAACAAGAAACGTGTAACATATGTTCAAAAGTAGAGTTGTGTACTGATCACTTAAATGAAGCATAAGAATCATTTTCCCTTTAACATGTTCCACCATAAATGTTTTGTTCTCCTAATTATCAAATTCCAAAAATAAAAAATATGTTGACATGAGTTCAATCAGAATAATTAGTTTGAAATCATTTTGAATTACAATTTGTCATTTTCATCAGTCTGAAATCAATTAAAGCAGCACTTCCTATAAAAATACACTCATGTACATAAATGGAAATTAATTTGTAATTAATGGCACATCAAGATTTGTTAGCCAACAAATCACCTGGAAAATTTTAGTGACTAATGGTTGCAAAGTTATAGGCATAACACCATCCAAAATATGGAAGTTTTTAACTCGACCTATACTCCTCTCTACATGTATTCTTAATGAGGCTATCTCCTGTGTTTTGAAAACTTCATCTGTTGAAAATTGCGGACATGCACCTCTAAATGGAGGAATGTTCAAATTACATTTTTTATTTTCCAACAGATCTCTTATCGTAAAACCTTTGTCCGCCATAACACTGTCATTTTCATCTAACAGATCTATAATACCTGAATTAATTGTCAGTTCTCTGTCAGATACCTTACCTGGCCAACCTTCAGATACAAAAGAAATAACACCTGATGGTGTGATGCCAACAAGAAATTTCACAGTTGTATGATGTTTGTAGTTAGAAAATGTCATACTCTGATTTACAAGACTAGAGGACTTCTGTATAAAAAGTTCTGTACAGTCGAGTATAACTCGAACAGATGAATACTTTGATTTAAAAGATAATGGCATTGTTCTGTCAATGATATCACGTGCAGGAAATGGATTTAAAGATTTCAGTTCACATGCAAGTAAAGAAATCCAGGTGGCAAAATATTTGGAAAAAGTACTCTCTGATATACCAAATCTATGGGCAATATCAGAGGTAAACAGTCCTAGTCTAAGTCTAAGAAGGACAGCAAGTAACTGGTCAACCAGCTCCAATGACCCCTTAGATTTCCTCTGTCTGTCTGCTGTCAGGTATGTGTTGGAGCCAATCCAGTACCTCATTCTCTCTGCCTTTGGTCTCATGGAGCTATATTAAAAAAAAGGATTAAATTATGTATTAGGATTATACAGCAATAGAAAAACATGCAATGCAGATCTATATTTGAATGATGTAAAACTTAGCGAAAAGTAACTAAAATTACAAAGCTATCTACCACTATGTTCAAATGTGACTAAATTTGTATGCCTACTTGAAAAGCCACATAAACACTGCAAAAGAAGGCAGCCCAGTGTAAAACTTTGTCTTGGCATCATCGTTGGCAATCTTCTCTACATTCCAAATGTATCTGGAGCGTTCTCTCTTGAGGTCGTCTAACTCCTTCTTCAAGGCAAGGTTCTCCTGTAGCAGAGGGTCAGGGTCACACTGTACACCTGTAATTAAAAGATAACATTAAGGATTGAGACCAGACAGATGGGTGTCTGATGACAACTTTAAATTTGAATAGTTTGGTCAAGAAAGGACACAAAACAGTGGTGGGAGAGTCAAGAGCCCCACAAGTTACCCAACAATGACCAGTATACACATAAAAGTATGTGATTACTGATGTTTCTTTCATGAAATAGTTTATGATTTATAGATTTTATTTAATTCAATCTCTCATTTTTTAGGGGGTGGGGGTCTTAACAACAATAATTATAGTAGACCTCATTCATATTTTCGTAAGACTTTGACATTTGATCTGGCCAACATGTTCAAAATTCAAGCCTAAACAATTAAATTCTGTATCTATATTCAATAATTTTTAAAACCTCTTTGAAATATTAATATTTTCTTTTTTTATGTGTACCTTCATCTTTCAAAGTCTTTATATCAACATCATCAAGAATCATATTCTCATCATTGTTGTTGTTGATGTCTTGTAGACAGTCGGGTTGTGATGTATAATAGCTATGTGAGTACAGACTGAAGTCGTGGTGTTTCTGCATCAAAAGTCTCTCTGTTCTATCCGTCTCGTTGATTTCCTAAATTTTTTTTAATCATTTATATATATATATATATATATATATATATATATATATATATATATATATATATATATATATATATATGGTCATAATATATAAAACATATAATGCAGTTAAATTGTGATGTAACTCAATGTGAATAATTTTATCACAGTAGCTAACTCAACTGTCATTTCACCTCATATCAATTACAATATGGAAAAAAAATCAAACAACATGAGCGTTCTTTCATAAATTGTTATTCTTACAATTTGAATAAAATTTTAGGCTAGATATTGACCAAGGATGTACAGCAACTGGCTATTAGTGAGTCATCATTTCATTTTATGACTATTTATTTGACATATGTCTTTTTAAAAAAGACTTATTGCAACATTATCATGGGTCATAGCAACTTTTGGATAAAAAAATATATAGGAAAAATAGAATTTTATCATCAGAAAGTAGGACAAAAATAGGATTTTCTAAAAACGAAAATATGACCTTTATAGGACAAATTTATTAACAATAGTTTTTAAAATTTGACAGACTCCACCTCCCCTCACATCTGTCCACAAATACCTTGATCACTCTTTACTTTAGAATATAAAATATTTGAATTTCCAAAGTTACTAGTGTGGTGTTTAGTTCTACTAATGAAAGGTACTTTTCAAGTCATCAAAATTGTGTGTTACATGTATCATTTTTGCAATTGGTTGCCATCCATTAACAATTGAACATTTTCAACTTCTTGATAACTACCAGTCCAATTCTTTTTCAAATTTGGTATGAAACATATTTGGGGCAAGTGGAACATAAATTGTAAATTTCAGGACTCCTGCACCTCTGAGGCCTTAGGGGTGGGACAAAAACTGCTAAATATTTACCAATTTCAAAAATATTCTTTTCTACAACCACACATGTGCAAGACAAATGATGTAGAGCAGAAAGACTACTACCAAAATTGTAAATTTCATGATTCCCTGGGTAGAGAATCTGAGCCCAGGGTAGGGTCAAACATAGTATATATAGTGTTTAAGTGTAAACACTTAATTATATCATTGATACTAAATTGAAACTAAATGGATATTTTGGAAAGAAAAGATATTCCTTTACCAAAATTGTGAATTTGATGATCCCAGGGATAGGGATTTTGGTATCAGGGTGGGACCAAAATGGCCAGTTATTAAATGTCAGAACATAAGGCATTAAGTACTGTTTCAATTCTTTTCAAATTCGGTATGATACATTGTAAATTTGAGACTAATTCTTTATGACATTATAGTAATTTGAAGTTTTTTTCTTTTCTTTGGTGATTTCATAAATCATTTTCAATCATCAAAGCATCAGCAGAAAATTTGAACAGTTTTAAATAATTAAGAGAAGAAGAAGAAAAAAACTGGACAAAGTGACCTCAAAATTAGTTTTCAATGAAATACATAGTGAAAAATGGAATGACTCACTTATGGCCATACACTGAGCAGTATATATACATGTATAATATATGAATCTATATATTAATTCACATAGATTACAAAAAAAAAAGCACATTGATTTTTTTTTCATTAAAAAAGAACAACGAAGAGACTTTGGACAGAACTCATTTATCCTAATGAATTCATTCATCTCTACGTCAATAGTTAAAGATGTACGTTCTACCTGTGTAAAGTCATCGTAGAGTAAACATTCAAATCACCTGAAGTAAATTCCTTTTACTGTGTCTTTCCTCTCGAGCAGCCTGTGTCTCGGATGGTTCCCTTGTCTTATACGAAAACAAAGTCGGGCGATAGTTGATATCCGTGGGGTCGTCACTATGCCAAGAATCAACAAAAAGCTCAGAGCATACCCTACTGTACTCATTTGGGGCCCAATTATTTCTGTTTATTGTCTTGATCCATGCGGCTCGCTTTCTTCTGTCTTTGGGAAATCTGAAAAAACTTACACCTTTCTCTTTTGCTTTACTTCCTTGTCGGTTCGAGCATTTAAATACAACGCACTGAATGACCATGATTTGTTGTCAATATAAACATACAATGGAACGCGGATGTTGCCGTCCGGAAGCGTTTATGCGCATGTGCGAAGTACAGTCCCGCAGTTATCGTGAAAAGGCTTGTTGATGCTGCTGAGGAAAAATAAGTCGCGTAACGTCTACACGAAGAACATTATTAAAATATGAGGAAGTAAGTAGCTTATAATTGATGTGAAATTTTAATTGACAGGTCCGAAATCTTCCATACTAGTCTGAATTTCGCTGCTGTCATAGGCGAGAAACGACTCCGTGACCTGGACCGGTAAATGTCCTAGTAAAAATAAACAAGTGAAATCGAGAGAAGGATGACGTACATGTATATCTTTGTTATTTTAAGAACCAGTGACTTGAAATTTGGCATGCAAGTAGTTAAAACATTAATCTATGCAAGGAAAACGACAAACTATGCATAGCTTACCTAGTTTAAGATTTTTTAGGCATTTGAAGCGAGTGGTTAGTTTTTTATCTGTGTCAGAGTTAGACCCCTTTCTATATTTATGGTATCACAGAGTTCGGGCCCAAAACGGGCTTAGCCCCTGTGCATTTATTTAGTTCTAAAATACTCAAGTACTTTTACAAGATGCCACAACATTTTCACTAAATTCCTAACCATCTTCCCTTGAAAACAAGTGTGGCTCTTCATTTGAAAAAAATAGAATCTTTTTTACCAAAGCATGTTTTTGGCAAGTTTGGTGAAAAGTTTACATATGGATGCAGGTGAGCTAAAATTCAAAGGATAACAGACAGACATAACTATATATATGTTCACCTTGGTCAAAATGAATTGATTGAGATTACGAGTTCATTTTTTCAGCAAGGTCAACGGTGTTGTGGTTATCTGAAAATATGCATGATTAATCTTACAATTTGTGAAAATTCAAAAGCATACATGCACCTTATCAAATGTATGTTTAGTGCAATGCATGCCTCAACCTATCATTAGGTCAAATGCTGTCTGACGTGTTTCATTGTTAAGCTGTTCTTGGCACACTGATTTTGACTGCGGATAACTCCGTTTACCTGATCAGGATATAGGGCTCACGGCGGGTGTGACCGGTCAACAGGGGATGCTTACTCCTCCTATGCACCTGATCCCACCTCTGGTGTGTCTAGGAGTCCGTGTTTGCCCAACTATCTATTTTGTATTGCTTGTAGGAGTTATGAAATTGATCACTGTTCGTTATCTTCACATGAGTTAAATTAATATTGAATATTCCCTTATTGATTCAATGTTAGTTGAAATATTTTGTAATTTGATTTCTTCCTATTTACCATGAGCGATGTAAGCTGTCTTGAGGATTATAAATTTGTTGTACAATTGTTTTTCTTCCTTCATATGTACATGTACACTAATAAAAAAGAATACCATTGCAGTGGGCATCTTGCACAACAATGGATGGAAACCAATGACAAAACCGTGAATCTAAGAGACCTAATATTGTAGATGTCATCTGCATAAATACATATAGAATATTATTACCACATGCAAATTAAGGAATTTAAATTCACATGTAAATATGTGTCATACCATTGGCATCAGTGAAATCCGACTCTCTCCACTCAGTTAAAGGTAATGAAGTTCTGGGCAACTGCTGGATTCTGTTTATAAGTATAATGTAAAACTTGTACGGTACCAATTTTGATGCACCAGGTGTGCATTTCGACAAATAATGTCTTTTCAGTGATGCTCAACCGAAATATTTGAAATCCGAAATAACAATAAACTTTATGAATTATTGTAAGTGATTTCTTTTAGTGAATTCATAATGATTGTGTATGTAGAAATTAAGATTTATATCATTTTACTCCGATTATCATTCGATTGATGAGGAAATTATGTAATATCCCCTACCCCCTTAACAAATAACATTAAATCCATTCCAAACAAACTTGATATCAACTGTTCTTTCACCAAGACTGAGGTTTGTTTTGTGTTTGGACATACATGTTCTGCATACAGCTTTAATGAGGGAAAATTGAATCTTAGTTCATTATTTATCCTCACAGATTTGTCAAAGTTCCTGGTGGCCTAGAGGTTAGAGGGTTCGCCCCGCATGCGGGAGGCCGAGGTTCGAATCCCGGCCACGACAGACCCAAGTCGTTAAAAAAACCCAGGTAGTGACAGTTCCATCGCCTAACGCTCGGCATCAGGTGTGAATGTCACGGGTCCTCGGAGATGACTTCAAAACGGATGACCTGTGTCGCAGTAGGTGTGGCACGCTAAAGAACCCTCACTGCTCAAAGGCCGTAAGTGCCGAGCAAAGGCCTTTCCGTGGGTACCAACATTTTTGACCCCTTGACCTTGGAGTTTGACCTACTTTTTGAAATCTTTAACCTTGCTAATAACTTTTGAACAGTAAGAGATAGAGCTTTGATATTTCACATGAGTATTCCTTGTTACAAGATCTTTCCGTTGACATTGAACCTTTTGACCTTGACATTTGACCTACTTTAAATTTTTTTTTTATACATTGGTCATAACTTCTAAATGGTAAATATTAGAGCTTTCATATTGTACGTGAGCATTTCTTTTGACAATATCTTTCTACTGGTACCAAGATATTTGCCCTTGTGACCTTGGCCATCTTCGGAATTGGCCATTATTGGGGGCATTTGTGTTTCACAAACACATCTTGCTTTTTAAAAAAAATATTGGGGAGGGGGGCGTGCCCCCCCCCCCCCCCCCCGGGGTCCTACGGCCATGTATGATATAACATGTATATAATTTTTAACACTTGTACCAAGTTCATACTCATTGCTACTCTTTTGTAGAACAGTATGACTTCATTAGATGGTTACATTCTACAGAATTTGTATTTTACGAGTACTAAGAAAGGACATTTGGACCAATAAACAGTAATTAAAAACAATTCACTTTTAATTATGCAGACTTAATTTTGACAGGACCATTCTTTGATGATTCTAATTGATTAATTTTACTCCATCCTTTAATGTGTTTTTGCGATAATGGGAATAACATGGTTTTTGCATTAACTTATCCGCTGTTTTTACCCTATCTTGAATGCATTTTTCAGCTCAATTTATCGCGAGATCGATGTGATTTTAAAAGCTTTTGCCGTAACTGTTAAATTATTTTAGGGTTCTAACAACAATACTTTTATTGTACCTAATGTTCAAACGAACTCGCGGCGTTATGTTTCAGTTTGTCGTATATTGTTAAAATGCCCAGTATTTCTGCCACGCGGCGTCATGCTACTGTTAAAATGTCCAGTATTTCTGCCACGCGGCGTCA